>NW_020841646.1:0-1701 GCF_003676395.1 Aethalodelphis obliquidens | reverse complement strand
TCAGGTTCTTTGTTAGGGACACTGTCATGGCCTCAGTTAAAGATAACATGAGGGTCTTAGTTAGAGATCGTGTCAGGGCCTTAGTTATGGACATCTTTAGGGCCTCAGTTAGAGGTAATTTGAGGGCTTTAGTAAGAGACATTTTGGGTCATTAGTGACATCGTCTGGACCTTCGTGCCATCTTCAGTACATCATTTATGGGCCGCATCAGGGCATTAATGAGGGACAGCTCAGGTTATTAGGGACCATGTCAGGGTCTAGTTGGGGAATGTGTCAGGACGTTTGTTAGGGAAAGAGTGGGGCCAGTAGTTAAAGACAGACTCAGGGCCTTAGTCAGAGATAGCCTCAGTCCTTAATTAGGGAGAGTGTCAGGGCCTCAGTTAAAGATAAGTTGAGGGCCTTAAAGATAAGTTGAGGGACAGCCTCCAGGCCTCAGTTAGAGACAGGTTCATGGCCTCGGGACTAAATTCAGGGTCTTAGTTAGGGACAGCATCAGGGATTTAGTTAGCATAAGAGACTCGACATTAGGTAGAGACAAGGTTAGGATAAGGTCTAGGAAAAGCGTCAGGAAATGACGTAGGGATAGTGTCAAGACCATAGCTACTTAGAGCATCAGTGCCTAATTTAGAACCAGTGTCAGGGTTTCATGTAGGGACAGTGTCAGATCCTGACTTAGGGAGAGAGACAGGAACTGAGTGAGGCCTAGAGTCAGGGCCTTAGCTGGGGACAGTGTCAGGGCATGCCTTAGGAACAGCATAAGGGCCTCGGTAGGAACAGCATAAGGGCCTCGGTAGGAACAGCCTAAGGGGATTGGTAAAGACATTATCAGGGCCTCTGTGAGAGACAGCCTCACAGCCTCACATAGGTACAACGTCAAGGCTTACTTTCGGACAGTTTCAGGACCTTGGTAAGACATAGGCCAGGATATAATAAGCTCAGGACACTGTCAGGACTTTAAATATTGACGGCAGCAGGGCCTTAGTTAAGGACAGGGTCAAGGCCTTAGATAGGACTACCATCTGTGTCTCTGTTAGGTCCCGTGTCAGGGCCTGACTTAGGAATAGTGTTAGGGCTTTAGTGAGGGAGAGTTCTGGGCCAGATTTAGGAAGCACATCTAGGCCTCAGTTAGGGACAGTGTCACGGCCTTGGGACTAAATTCAGAACCTGAGTTAGGCACAGCCTCAGGCCTTCACTTAGCGACAGCGACAGGGCTTTCTTAGGGACAGTGTCAGGCCCTTGGTTAGAAATGGGTCAGGATATTAGCTCAGGATAGTGTCCGTATTTTAGTTATTGCCGGCAACAGGGCTTATCTTAGGGACAGATTCCGGGCCTTAGTAAGAGACCGTGTCAAGGCCCTAGTTAGGACTAGTCTGGGTCTTAGTTAGGGAGAGCATTAGGGCTTCTGTGAGGATAAGAGGCAGGTAATTAGCTCGGGACAGAGTCAGATTCCAGGCCAGGGATAGTGTCAGGAAATGAGCTAGGAATAGCGTGAAGACCTTAGTTGTTGAGAATATCAGGGCCTTAGTTAGGACCAGTGTCAGGGCTTGATGAAGGGACAGCGTCAGAGCCTAACTAAGGTACGGCCACAGGGCCTAAGTGAGGCCTATCTTTAGGGCCTGAGTGAGGGACAGTGTCAGGGCATGACCTAGGAGTGGTATAAGGGCCTCTGTAGGATCAGCATTAGGGTCTTCCTTAAAGACA
>NW_020841645.1:0-1701 GCF_003676395.1 Aethalodelphis obliquidens | reverse complement strand
CCATGGCTCACGGGCCCAGCCGCTCCGCGGCATGTGGGATCTTCCCGGACTGGGGCACAAACCCGTTTCCCCTGCATTGGCAGGTGGACTCTCAACCACTGTGCCACCAGGGAAGCCTGAGACCAATATTTTTATATAACAACTTTATTGAGACAAAATTCACATACTATACATTTTACCCAAAGTGTATAATTTAATGGCTTTTAGTATATTCACCAAGTTGTGTAGCCATCACTACAATGAATTAGCAGTCACTCTCCATTTCCTCCCAACCTCCCTAACCTTAGGCAACCACCAGTCTACTTTCTGTCTCTGTGAATTTGCCTATTCTCAACATTTCATATAAATGGAATTATTCAATTTGTGGTCCTTTGTGACTGGTTTCTTTCACTTAGCATCATGTTTTCAAGGTATTCATTTTGTAGCATGTATTTCTTTTTATTCCCAAATAGTATTCAATTAAATGTATATATCATGTTTCATTTACCCATTCATCAGTTGCTAGGCATTGGGTTGCTTCCACTTTGGGGCTATTATAAATAATGCTGCTATGAGCATTCATGTATAAGTTTTTTTTTTTTTTTTTAATAAATTTATTTATTTATTTATTTTTGGCTGTGTTGGGTCTTTGTTGCTACGCATGGGCTTTCTCTAATTGTGGTGAGCAGGGGCTACTCTTCATTGTGGTGCGCGGGCTTCTCATTGTGGTGGCTTCTCTTGTTGCAGAGCACGCGCTCTACGCACGCGGGCTTCAGTAGTTGTGGCTTGCAGGCTCCAGTAGTTGTGGCTCGCGGGCTCTAGAGCACAGGCTCAGTGGTTGTGGCGCATGGGCTTAGTTGCTCCGCGGCATGTGGGATCTTCCTGGACCAGGGCTTGAACCCGTGTCCCCTGCATTAGCAGGTGGATTCTCCACCAGTGTGCCACCAGGGAAGCCCAGTGTATAAGTTTTTATGCAGACATATATTTTTATTTTTCTTGAATACATACCTAGGAATGGAATTGCTGGGCCACATGGTAACTATATTTTTAATTTTTTTGAGGAACCACCAAATTGTTGTGTTTTTGGTTTTTTTGTTTGTTTTGTTTTGTTTTGGCTGCATTGGGTCTTCGTTGCTGCACTCAGGCTTTCTCCAGTTGTGGCAAGTGGGGGCTACTCTTCCTTGCAGTGTGTGGGCTTCTCTTGTTGTGGAGCATGGGCTCTAGGCACGTGGGCTTCAGTAGTTGAGGCATGCAGGCTCAGTAGTTGCGGCACGTGGGCTCTAGGGTGCGTGGGCTCAGTAGTTGTGGCTCACGGGGTCTAGAGCACAGGCTCAGTAGTTGTGGCGCACGGGCCTAGTTGCTCCGCGGCATGTGGGATCTTCCCAGACCAGGGCTCAAACCCGTGTCCCCTGCATTGGCAGGCGGATCCTTAACCACTGCACCACCAGGGAAGTCGCCACCAAATTGTTTTTCAAGCCACTGCACCAACATTCCCACTAGCAATGTGCAAGTGTAATTTCTCTACATCCTCACCAATGCTTGTTTCTATTTTTGGTTTTATTATAGCCATTCTAGTGGGTATGAAGTACTATCTCATTATGGGTTTTTT
This sequence comes from Aethalodelphis obliquidens, assembly GCF_003676395.1. Classification (NCBI taxonomy): domain Eukaryota; kingdom Metazoa; phylum Chordata; class Mammalia; order Artiodactyla; family Delphinidae; genus Aethalodelphis; species Aethalodelphis obliquidens. Next base: position 113 of record NW_020841645.1, on the reverse strand, counting down.
TGTTGTTGTTGTTGTTTTGTGGTATGCAGGCCTCTCACTGTTGTGGCCTCTCCCATTGCGGAGCACAGGCTCCGGATGCACAGGCTCAGCGGCCATGGCTCACGGGCCCAGCC
>NW_020841644.1:0-1702 GCF_003676395.1 Aethalodelphis obliquidens | reverse complement strand
GTGTTGACCACTACGGTCCTCCTTTCACTGTTTGCTCCTTCAAATAAAGAACATCCAGCAGTCAGATGCCTGTGACCTTTATAAATCTGTTTTACTTCCTGCCACAAGGAATCCACTAGGCACATAGCATCCCCTACCATAACTGAGATGAGCTGGCAGCTCAGACCCAAGACTTACAACAGAAATGAAGCTTTTTGCTCATACCTCCCAAAGGGACATAACACATGCTCCAATCCAATTTCTCCAACTGACCTCTTCGGATGTCTTCCATTTTTGAAGAAATCTCAGAGGATTGTTCAAATTTTCTGGCTTCCTGTCACTGTAAAATTATTGGGAAACCCAATGTATTATGCAATGCCATTCACGCAACTAATTTTGTATGTATTTAATACTTATGAATTATTTAAACACATATTGTTTCCCATCAAATCTAGGGTAAATTCATGAGAAAGTTGAAATCACTTGATTAAAAATGCAGTCACTGAAGTTCATTGCCATTCATGTACAACTTCTTAATCATTAATAAGAATTTTGTTATATTTTAAACCTATGTTTTGCATTTTCCATTTAGGTCACGGTGGAGCATGCGTCAAATAAACCTATATCGTGCTGTACTTTCTTCATACAATTTGTCAATGTGCTGGAAGGAAGGTTTGATGGTTAATTTATGGGTCAGATTCACTGGCACAGGTCCCCCGTTTACTGGACAAACATTATTCTGTGTGTTTCTGTAAGGATGATTTTGGATGAGAGTATTATTTAAATCAATAGCCTGAGTTAAGTCGGTTGCCCTCTATAACGTGGGAAGTTCTCATCCAATCCACTGACGGCCTGAATAGAACAAGGCTGACGTTCCCTCAGGTAAAAGAATATTCCTCTGTCAGATGGACTTCTAGCAGTTTCAGCTCTGCAGATTTTGCGTGTTCCAGACATTTTAATCTCTCTCTCTCTGTCCTTGTCCCAGTTTCTGTAACATATTTCTGTATGTATATACGTACCTACAGGTTGTAATATATAATTTGAATATTTCATGTGTCATTTCATGTACATGATTACCTATGGCCAATTAAAATAAAAATTTTCAAAGGTATTTTGAAGTGAATTTAAAGCCAAACATATTAATGTAATATGACACATGGGGTGTGGAATTATGACAAATAGAATGAGCTATTAGCAAATAACTGAAGTTCAGGAACCATTGCCTTAGCACGTCCACCAAAGACTTCATTTCTGCCTTTTCAGTAATTTAGATGTTAACAGGTTTTCTAAGTTCCTCCCTTCTATCCTGGATATGAACACTACTCTTTTCTATGCTGTCGCCATGGGCACTGAAGAGTGTTTTGATGGATCATGGTTGGTGAGGGCCCTGTCTGGTTTAGGAATAGAGTTGCAAATCTCGCTTTATGATACTGTAGAATGTTGGAACAGATGTTTAATGGAATCAGGATATCCCATCTCAACTTACGCGAACTCTTCCCTAGACCGCTGTCCTGCGCTTAAAATTCCTTTATCAGGAAATAAATCTCTTGTATTCCAGAAGTGAATACGACGTTTCAGTTGTGTGAAGCCAAAACTAGATATAAGGTACCATTTCAGATTCAGAGCATCACATATAAATGATTCAGAGTGACGCTGGGAGGGGAAAGATAAGCAAAGCACTACAGGTCTGACATGTGGATGAAATGTGAACTTAGGGCACATC
>NW_020841643.1:0-1702 GCF_003676395.1 Aethalodelphis obliquidens | reverse complement strand
ACCTTCACCTTCCATCTAACTGGTCTAATGAGGAATGGGTTCCTTCATTTGTGCATCTCAAGGAGCAAGGATTGGGTCTTCGTCTTTTACTTAGGTTGATCCATTTCCTCTGCTGTAACCATCTTGACAATGAGTATGGCATTTTTGGCCAAGCTTCTAAAATAGTAGATTCTCCTTCATCCTTTTTCCAGGAAAATGGGTCCCATACTGACCCTAGAAATGTATAATGCAGGGAAGAGCCCCAGTGAGCCTCTGCAGAACAAAGTAAGTCCATCTTTCTCAATTAAAACAAAATTCAGCAAAAAGCTGCACCCAATTCATAGTTAAGCTCTCAGAAATTGGACTCATTAGAGCCCCTAACTACTGACAGCAACACAAATTATCTCACAACTCCCAGAGCCTTGCTTCTGTCACAGATCATGGCCAGACAACTGTCTCCTTGGCAGGGGAACATCCCTGTGTAATAACTGGCCATAAAGACCATTAGCGGTGACACTCCTTCTGCCTCTGATCTGCAATACGCTCCAATTACCATTGACAAGATATCAGAAGATAATCTACTACCAGCCAGGAATATTGAAAGCTTCAGCTCTGCTGTTTGAAAAGGGTAAAGGATAGAAAATGTTAATTTTACCCAATAAGATAATTTTTCTCTAAAGTAAACAATTGAGGTGCAACTATGGAAAGAAAGTAAAAAAGAAGAAAATAAGATGGCACTACCCCTAACTGCTTCCTAGATTTTCTCTCTCTCTCTCAGTTTACTCTAGATCTGTCTCTTCCCCTATGTTTACTTTAAATTCTCTTTATCTTCCCCAAGATTCAAGACAGCAATTAACACCTATAACAGAAATTTAAGGGATGTCAATTACCTGGGAGTTCTAATGGCAATTAAAATGTTATCAGGATGAATTTAAATTGTAACTGAAAAAACAAGAAAAACAATATCACTTAAAAATCTTCAGTGACATTTTAATGCTGGAAACAAAACTTCCCAGATCTCATGGGTAATGCTTTGTGCATAGAGAAACCTTTTTAAGTAAATGTCACATAGGACAGGGAGGGCCCACCTACTTAGAGGGGACCGGGCAGCTTTTTCAGAGCCTCCAGGCCACAGCACTGGCTTCTCAGAAGAATGTGGGTTTATATATGGTCCACGCCTGGAGAACTGTAGTAGTCAGGGTTCTGCCAGGAAAACAGAGCTACTATGAGTAATATGAAATGAGAGCTTTATTACGGGAATTAGACCTGATGCAAAAAAATATGGCAAGGCTGGGGAAGTGCAGATCTGGAGAAGGAATCGGAGAATCCGAGAATCGACTGCTAGTCTGACTGCAGCTCTGGTGTGGATGACATCAGAACTTGAAGGAACATTCTGTAGCCAACATTCAGGTCACAGGGTGGGATCCTAAAAGAAGGAGCCCACGGAGAGGCTGTGGGCAGCTGTTGCTCCTGTGTAGACCTCACCTCCAGAGCCAAGCATCTGGATATACTTAGAAGGGGCAGAGTTAGGCAGATCCACTCTACGGGCTGTGCTCAAGTCAGCCCCTCTTCCCCTCTCCACCATCACCTAACACTTAGGCTCTATTTTTGAGCTTGGCTCTCAAACAGAATGAATTGTGTTTTCTGAAAAACAGATTCATTGGTGGAGACTTACTACCTTCACCTTCCATCTAACTGGTCTAATGAGGAATGGGTTCCTTCA
>NW_020841642.1:0-1702 GCF_003676395.1 Aethalodelphis obliquidens | reverse complement strand
ACCTTCACCTTCCATCTAACTGGTCTAATGAGGAATGGGTTCCTTCATTTGTGCATCTCAAGGAGCAAGGATTGGGTCTTCGTCTTTTACTTAGGTTGATCCATTTCCTCTGCTGTAACCATCTTGACAATGAGTATGGCATTTTTGGCCAAGCTTCTAAAATAGTAGATTCTCCTTCATCCTTTTTCCAGGAAAATGGGTCCCATACTGACCCTAGAAATGTATAATGCAGGGAAGAGCCCCAGTGAGCCTCTGCAGAACAAAGTAAGTCCATCTTTCTCAATTAAAACAAAATTCAGCAAAAAGCTGCACCCAATTCATAGTTAAGCTCTCAGAAATTGGACTCATTAGAGCCCCTAACTACTGACAGCAACACAAATTATCTCACAACTCCCAGAGCCTTGCTTCTGTCACAGATCATGGCCAGACAACTGTCTCCTTGGCAGGGGAACATCCCTGTGTAATAACTGGCCATAAAGACCATTAGCGGTGACACTCCTTCTGCCTCTGATCTGCAATACGCTCCAATTACCATTGACAAGATATCAGAAGATAATCTACTACCAGCCAGGAATATTGAAAGCTTCAGCTCTGCTGTTTGAAAAGGGTAAAGGATAGAAAATGTTAATTTTACCCAATAAGATAATTTTTCTCTAAAGTAAACAATTGAGGTGCAACTATGGAAAGAAAGTAAAAAAGAAGAAAATAAGATGGCACTACCCCTAACTGCTTCCTAGATTTTCTCTCTCTCTCTCAGTTTACTCTAGATCTGTCTCTTCCCCTATGTTTACTTTAAATTCTCTTTATCTTCCCCAAGATTCAAGACAGCAATTAACACCTATAACAGAAATTTAAGGGATGTCAATTACCTGGGAGTTCTAATGGCAATTAAAATGTTATCAGGATGAATTTAAATTGTAACTGAAAAAACAAGAAAAACAATATCACTTAAAAATCTTCAGTGACATTTTAATGCTGGAAACAAAACTTCCCAGATCTCATGGGTAATGCTTTGTGCATAGAGAAACCTTTTTAAGTAAATGTCACATAGGACAGGGAGGGCCCACCTACTTAGAGGGGACCGGGCAGCTTTTTCAGAGCCTCCAGGCCACAGCACTGGCTTCTCAGAAGAATGTGGGTTTATATATGGTCCACGCCTGGAGAACTGTAGTAGTCAGGGTTCTGCCAGGAAAACAGAGCTACTATGAGTAATATGAAATGAGAGCTTTATTACGGGAATTAGACCTGATGCAAAAAAATATGGCAAGGCTGGGGAAGTGCAGATCTGGAGAAGGAATCGGAGAATCCGAGAATCGACTGCTAGTCTGACTGCAGCTCTGGTGTGGATGACATCAGAACTTGAAGGAACATTCTGTAGCCAACATTCAGGTCACAGGGTGGGATCCTAAAAGAAGGAGCCCACGGAGAGGCTGTGGGCAGCTGTTGCTCCTGTGTAGACCTCACCTCCAGAGCCAAGCATCTGGATATACTTAGAAGGGGCAGAGTTAGGCAGATCCACTCTACGGGCTGTGCTCAAGTCAGCCCCTCTTCCCCTCTCCACCATCACCTAACACTTAGGCTCTATTTTTGAGCTTGGCTCTCAAACAGAATGAATTGTGTTTTCTGAAAAACAGATTCATTGGTGGAGACTTACTACCTTCACCTTCCATCTAACTGGTCTAATGAGGAATGGGTTCCTTCA
>NW_020841641.1:0-1703 GCF_003676395.1 Aethalodelphis obliquidens | reverse complement strand
TATCAGTTGTAGTAGTTTTCATGTAGAGTCTTTAGGGTTTTCTATATCTAGTATCATATCATCTGCATATAATGACAAGTTTACCTCTTCCTGAAGGAATTAATCTTGAAGTTCTACTAAGACGTTTGGGATACCTGTTTTAATGAGCCACTACTTCCTGCCTGAGATTGCACTATGCACCAGAGATTCTAGAATTAGCATAATAAAACTAATAATGCAAACAACAACAACAAATCTTCACAAACCTTCCTTGCAAGGAAGTAAAGTCCACTGGAAAAGCAGACAAGTGAAACACACATTCAAAATGGCAGTGATTCTCAAACATTTATGTGCTGAAAAATCATGACAAGCATGATAACCAGGGCAATTACTAGACCCCTTCTCCAGCTGGTCAGGTGTAAGGTCCTGTAACTCTATTTTTGGTGAATGCCTCCAGGAGAGTCTGAGACAGATGTTCTCAGTTGTCGTCGTCCTTTAGTGTGCATCAGATTTGCCTGAGAATATCGTTAAAACACAGATTGCTGGGCTCCAGTGCCAGAGTTCTAACCAGTTCCCAGGTGTGGCTGATATTGCTGGCCCAGGGACCACATTTTGAGAACCACCTTTCAAAACTCTGCAGTATGCGATTGTGTGTGTTGTGAATGAGACGGGCCCAGAGAACCAAAGGAGGGCAAAGGGACTCTGCCCTAAATTAGTCAAAGGTAACAATAGCAGCTAGAATTGGTTGACCCAAGAAAAAATTATAAGAACTTTACCTGCATTTGCTCATTTAATCCTTTCAGTAAGGTACATAGGTGCTACTTAGTGTTCCTCTTTTACAGGGGTGTCCAGAGAAGGTAACTACTTTGCCCATGTCCTAAACTGGTAAGTAACAGATTAAGAATTCAAGTCTAGGAAGTCTGATTCCAGAGCCCACACCTCTACCCTTTCTGCATGTAGAGAGGAGTAAAGGGTTGTCAGTGAAGCCTTCCTGGGGGCCCTGGCCTCTGAGTGTAGATAGAAGGATGAGTGGACATAAAGATCATTATTTGTGTGTGGTGGGGGTAGGGGGGAAGTATCAGGGCTTCCAGAAGAGCCCACCCTCCCCATACATCTGCTATAAGCAAGTCTGATGATCAGGAGTCCGGAACATGAGTATGACTATGGGTTCTAGAGAGAAGGTTCTAGGAGAAGGGTTCTAGAACCCTGAGGTTAGAGTTCTGGATCAGTTAGTAGGTAACAGAAAGTGAATGAGTGATTTACCTTACTTTCCACGGGTAGCAGGAAGTTTGGAGTTAGTCCCTCTAGCGTTAGTCCAGCAGCTGAAGGGCATCACCAGGGGACTGGGTTGCTTAGCTCTTCCAGCTTCCACATCTCTAGCACGTCCACATAGCTTCAAAGTGACCCCAGAATCTCCAATAGTGTTCCAGCAATTTGGGCAGGAAGAAAGAAAAGGAAAAAAAAAAAGAAATTAAGAAAGAAAAGGCAGTGTGTAAATCAGAGAGCAAATTTTTTACCACAGATGGTCAGCAGACTTGCACTTAGATCTCATCAGCTCGGATTTTAAACTGGCCACCTTAGCCTTAAGGATAATGGGGTCTCCTAAACCAGGGCTCTGATAGTAAGGAATAAGGAGAGAGTGGTACTGATTAGCAGTGCCTGCTGTCCCAAACAAATATTATCCCCAAACTATTTTTTTATCCTATATTTTACTTTAAAGAATG
>NW_020841640.1:0-1703 GCF_003676395.1 Aethalodelphis obliquidens | reverse complement strand
TGAGAGTTATCCTTAACAATTAAGGGTTTCTCAGCAACATGGATGGATTTAGAGATTGTTATACTGAGTGAAGCAAGTCAGACACAGAAAGTCAGATATCATATGATATTGCTTACATGCGGAATCTAAAAAAAAACGGTAGAAAAGAACTTATTTACAAAACAGAAATAGAGTCATGGATATGGAAAATTAAATTATGGTTTCCAGGGGATAAGTGGGGGAGGGATAAATTTGGAGAATGGGACTGATATATACACACTACTATATATAAAATAGGTAAGTATTGGTATGGACCTGCTGTATAGCACAGGGAACTCTAGTCAGTGCTCTGTACTGACCTATATGGGAAAAGAATCTTAAAAAAAACCAAGGGTTTCAAGATTATATAATAAATGTATATGTGCAAAACCTTTAACATGAAAGGAAAAATAAATTAACCGTGTGGTCCCGGTTATGCTATAAACATTTTGTGCCTCTAATTTTCAAATTTTGAAAACAAGCTCCCTTGTTGATGGTATTCGGAGGTGGGGCTTTTGGGAGGTGATTAGGTCATGAGGCCAGAGACCTCAAATATGGGATTAGTGACTTAATAAATGTAGCACACAAAAGATCTTATGCCCATTACATCATTTAATTGCAGAACCAGAAGACCCACATTATGAACCAGAAATTTGGCCCTCACCAGGCACTAAGTCAGATGGCAACTTGGTTTTTTTAATTAATTAATTAATTGGCTGCCTTGGGTTTGGTTGCGGTGCTCAGGCTACTCATTGGGTGGCTTCTCTTGTTGCCGAACACACGCGCTGGTGTGCGGGCTTCAGTAGTTGTGGCACATGGGCTCAGTAGTTGTGGCTTGCCAGCTCGAGAATGCTGGCTCAGTATTTGTGGTGCACAGGTATAGTGGCTCTGCGGCATGTGGGATCTTTTCGGACCAGGGCTCGAACCTGTTTCCCCTGATTGGCTGGTGAATTCTTAACCACTGTGCCACCAGGGAAGCCCTAAATGTGTGACTCCATTTCTCTTCTTTAATTTGTTCATGTGTAGCCATTTTTAGATTCCACCTCTAAGTGATATCTTATGATAAGTCTCTTTTTCTGTCTGACTTATGTCACTTAGAATGATCGTACCTAAGTCCACCCGAGTTGCTGCAACTGGCCTTATTTCATTGATTTTATGGCTGAGTAACATTCCACTGTACATAAGTACCACATCTTCTTTATCCGTTTTTCCTTCCAAGTACAATTAGGTTGTATCCAAGTTGAGGCTCTTGTAAACAGAGATGCACTAAAAGTTGGGTTCGCTGTGTCCTGTCGAATTTTGTTTTTCCCAAGACATACGCCCATGAGTGGAAGTGCCATATGCTCTGTAGCTCTGTTTTTTAGATTTTTTAGGAAAGACAATACATTTCTCCAGAGTTGCCGTTGGAAATTTACGTTCCTAGCGTCAGCGAAACAGGGCTCCCTTTTCTCCACACCCTGTCCTGCTTTTCTGGTGTTTACACTTTGTGATGATGGCCGATCTGACTGATACGAAGTGTTGATTTTCATTGCCCGCCTGTTTGGTTGGTACAAAAGGGCATATGCATTTTTCCTGAATATATTCAGAAAAAACGCATATGCCCTTTTGGGCCAGATGGATCATTGGCATAGTTCAGCCGCTTTTCATGTGCTTTAACTGCGAGTCCAATCTACCTCTTGAAATCC
>NW_020841639.1:0-1705 GCF_003676395.1 Aethalodelphis obliquidens | reverse complement strand
TTACTTCAGCTTCCTGCTGCGTGGCAGTTAGCTGACCGCGCCCTACATCTCCCCCTTTTTTATTTACTAGAATCACCAAGCAGAATGTAGCCCGTACAAGTGTTCACCTCATGATGTGCTCACTGTTCGAGGGCAGCCTTCCGTTGGCATGTCTGAGACACCTTCCTGCGTGCAATGCCAACAAGGGCTGCAGGGTGCAAAGGCTGACTCAGAATAAGTTTTGATTCCCTATAGAGGTGCAATGGCAACAGGGCCTCTCCGTGCAAGGGCAATCCATTCGAATTGTTTAGGACGGAGATCCAGGCTGCGGGAGAATCACCTTCACTAACAGCCAAAAGTGCTTGAGTGAGTAGGACCTTATCTCGATGTGCCCTGACGCGCATGCGACAGACCAACCAGAGACATATTATAATCCCAAATATACAGCAGAGCCCAAAGATCCCCACCCCTACCCACTCTTTAAAGAAGGAAAAGGCAGAAGAGAGCCAAGAGGTAAAATCTCCAAAGGTAACGGGTTCCAGCTTGGTAGCATTCAGTTGCATAATCTGAATCTTTTGCTTAAATATCATCCGTTCAGCTTCTTGAGACCAGTTTCCCTTTAGGAATTCTCCAATCTCTGCACTCCTATTCAGGGCATCTGTAAAGTGGCCAAAGCAGAAATATCCATGCCTACTCCTGCCTCATTAACTAATAACCAAGAATAAAATGGCCATCCTTCAAAATACCACTTTGTACTATCATTTCCTTTTGTCTCATTAGTATCATTTCCTTTTTCCTTTCTTCCCATATAGGACTTTAAATCAGGGGAAAATTGAAAGCCTGAACTAAGTTCATACTTAGCATAAGTTCCCCCCTGACAAGGGGTAAAGACTGGGGGTGTTGATGTGACTGGCTCACAATAGGGGGCGACAACAGTCCTGTTGGCACTTGTTTTATCAGAAGCATTATTTCTTAAAGGAACTATCCCTGTATGTTCCAAAACTAAAGTGGTAATATTCATCTCATTTTCACTGGAATTCCCTATACCTGAACCTGAAGTGTGGCCTTGAGTTATCTTGCTCAAAGCTTCATTCAACATATTCAATGGAACCAAATTATTTCTAAGTGGATTGTTCCAAGTGGTCAAGGTTATCCTGGCCAAAAGGATACAATCCTTTGTGGAATTCCAACTAATACAAAGACTTCGATTCAAAATAAAATCACTGGCATTATACGGTGCCCAGTCATAATTCAATGGCTGGGTACAGGCCGTATTCATTTCACAACTAGTGGAATAAAATATTGGAAGAACTCTGCTCTGAGAGTGAACCGGCATGGGAACTGGCCAGGTCCGGCTAATTCCCCAGAACGTCATATTCTCTGCCCTAAGCAAGGGAAGAATCATCAGGAACATCCAGCTCAGCATCTTCTCTGAAGTTTTCTTCAACAATTCTCGTCAGTCTTGATGGCACCCAGATCGGATCTTGATCCGACGGTTCACTCCGTGTGTCGAGTTCTGAATCGGTCCTCCATGCAGGGCGCGAAGTTCCCGGGTTTCGGCACCAAATGCGGCGAGCCGCCTCCGACCAGCAGAATGACGAGTCGCCACACGCAAGATTCTTCTCGTATCACACTTTATTGGAGCACAGCTTGGTTAAAGAAAAGATGGAAGGAAGACCCCGCAATCCTATAGCAGTCTGCTTATATAGGGATTAAGAACATGTGT
>NW_020841638.1:562-1706 GCF_003676395.1 Aethalodelphis obliquidens | reverse complement strand
TGGTGAGGGTCAGGCTTCGGGGAAGGGTTAGGGTTAGGGTTCGGTCTAGGGTTAGGTTTAGGGGACGGGGACGGTTTAGGGTCCAGGTGAGGGTACGACAACGCTGTAGGGGGAGCGTAGGTGTGAGGGCCCGGGTTAGTGTTAGCGTACTGGTTAGGATTAGGGGATGGGTGAGGGTCAGGCCTCGGTGAAGGGTTAGGGTTAGGGTTCGGGCTAGGGTTAGGGTTAGGGGACGGGGAAGGTTTAGGGTCCAGGTGAGGGTACGACAACGCTTTAGGGGGAGCGTAGGTGTTAGGGAATGGGTTATTTTTAGCGTACGGGTTAGGATTAGGGGACGGGTGAGTGTCAGGCTTTGGGGAAGGGTTAGGGTTAGGGTTCGGGCTAGGGTTACGGTTAGGTGACGGGGACGTTTTAGGCTCCAGGTGAGGGTACGACAACGCTTTAGGGGGAGCGTAGGTGTGAGTGCGCAGGTTAGTCTTAGAGTACGGGTTAGGATTAGGGGACGGGTGAGGGTCAAGCTTCGGGGAGGGTTAGGGTTCGGGTTCGGGCTAGGGTTAGGGTTAGTGGACGGGGACGGTTTAGTGTCCAGGTGAGGGTACGACAACACTTTAGTGGGAGCGTAGGTGTGAGGGCGTGGGTAGTGTTACCGTACGGTTTAGGTTTACGGGATGGGTGAGGGTCAGGCTTCGGGGAAGGGTTAGGGTTAGGGTTCGGGCTAGGGTTAGGGTTAGGGGATGGGGACGGTTTAGGGTCCAGGTGAGGGTACGACAACGCTTTAGGTGGAGCGTACGTGTGAGGCCGCGGGTTAGTGTTAGCGTACGGGTTAGGATTACGGCACGGGTGAGGGTCAGGCTTCGGGAAAGGGTTAGGGTTAGGGTTAGGGTTCGGGCTAGGGTTAGGGGACGGGGACGGTTTAGGTTTCAGGTGAGAGTACGACAACGCTTTAGGGGGAGCGTACGTCTGAGGGCACGTGTTAGGGGTAGCATACGGGTTAGGATTAGGGGACGGGTGAGGGTCAGGCTTCGGGGAAGGGTTAGGGTTAGGGTTCGGGCTAGGGTTAGGGTTAGGGGACGGGGACGGTTTAGGGTCCAGGGGAGGGTATGACAACGCTTTAGGGGGAGCGTACGTGTGAGGGCGCGGGTTA
>NW_020841638.1:0-462 GCF_003676395.1 Aethalodelphis obliquidens | reverse complement strand
AGGGTTAGGGTTAGGGTTCGGGCTAGGGTTAGGGGACGGGGACGGTTTAGGTTTCAGGTGAGAGTACGACAACGCTTTAGGGGGAGCGTACGTCTGAGGGCACGTGTTAGGGGTAGCATACGGGTTAGGATTAGGGGACGGGTGAGGGTCAGGCTTCGGGGAAGGGTTAGGGTTAGGGTTCGGGCTACGGTTAGGGTTAGGGGACGGGGACGGTTTAGGGTCCAGTTGAGGGTACAACAGCGCTTTAGTGGGAGCGTAGGTGTGAGGGCGCGGGTTAGTGTTAGCGTACGGGTTAGGATTAGGGGACGGGTGAGGGTCTGGCTTCGGGGAAGGGTTAGGTTTAGGGTTCGGGCTAGGGTTAGGTTTAGGGGACGGGGACGGATTAGGGTTCAGGTGAGGGTACGACAACCCTTTAGGGGGAGCGTACGTGTGAGGGCGCGGGATAGTGTTAGCGTACGGGTT
>NW_020841637.1:0-1708 GCF_003676395.1 Aethalodelphis obliquidens | reverse complement strand
GGAGGCCCAGAGAGGGGGGCTAACTAGCCCAGAGGCAAAGCTAAAGCGACAGGCAGAGGATCAGCCCCCTAACAATTCCAGTCTTGCCCATGTTTCCCAGGGTCCAAGGGATGGAGAGCCTTCCTGTCTGCAGTCAGGGGACATTCTCTTTGTGGGAATCCCTTCTCTGCTGAGTCCCAGCCCTGGTCACTGTGAGGCATCGTCTGCTTTCTCCACCCCCAGATGAGTGTGGCACAGCTCTGAGAAAATTGCACATTGTTGAGGTGGTTTTCTGCATGCAGTAGGGCCGCAGAAAGCACCACTGGATGAACCAGTGTCTGATGAATGTGCACATGGTGGTGGCAGCCCAAGTTTGCAGGATCCCCGGAGCTGAGAAAACCTTTTCATGAGAAATCAGATCTAAACCCTCCTCCTCCTGCCCTCTATCTCTGGAGTGGGAAGAGGAAGGCTGCCCACGAGCATCATTTTCCGATCATCTGTAAACTGAGCAGCATCTGTTGGCACCAGCCTCACCCTCGTCTCTGTTCCTCCCTGCTCTGCGTCCCCTCCCCTTACCCAGGACTATCCCAGACCTCTGTGTGGCTCTTTGTCTGCTGCCAGTCACTGCCTCCTCCAATGACGGGGAAATGGAGGCTGAGGAACACACCGCCTTTCTCCTTACCGGCTTGTTCCCACCCATCTCAGGGGAACAGGTGCCCTGCCCTGGAGGAAGGCTGTCTGTACATGAACCCACCTCCGGCAGAGGTGTCTGCAAGGGCTTGTCTCTCCCGCATCCAGCCTCTCTTCCTCTCTCTCTTTTCTTCAGACACTCCACCTTGGTGGCCCAAACCTTCTCTACATATGAGCAGCCCAAACCTCTCCCATTCTTGGCCTGAAAATAGATTCTCGAGCTCTCCTGGCCCTCAAGCTGCTTCTCTCCTTCTTATCAGCAGGAAGTGGGTTTTTTTGTTTGTTTGTTTTTGTTTTGCGGTACACGGGCCTCTCACTGCTGTGGCCTCTCCCATTGAGGAGCACAGGCTCCGGACGCGCAGGCTCAGCGGCCATGGCTCACGGGCCCAGCCGCTCCGCAGCATGTGGGATCCTCCCGGACCGGGGCACGAACCCGTGTCCCCTGCATCGGCAGGCGGACTCTCAACCACTGCGCCACCAGGGAAGCCCTAGGAAGTGTTTTTTAAACAACATCCTGCCTTCTGTCTCATCTGGCACCATCCCGGCTGCCTGGGTGAGACATGCCTCATGCCCAATTCAGCTGAAAACTCCTAGTCCTTCTTCAAGGTCCACTCGGATGTCACCTCTTCTAAAATGTTGCAGCAGATGCTGTCACCACTTCAGCCCCTGTCCCCTGGCCTATCCCGAGTCGTCCTGCAGCTGTGGGCGGGACACAGACAGCCTCCCGCCTCCAATGTCTAGTCCTCTCCTCCTCTCTGCCTGTGGGTTTTCTCTGGCACCACAAAGTCCAAATGCAGGGGCCTTCACACATCCTGGGAACACCCCTCGCACTGTGGGGATGAGGGTCGGTGGATAATGACCCCAGCCACCAAGAAGATGGTTCTGAGGTGTTTCCGCATGGTTCCTCAGAGGTCCCCAGAGGGTCCTATTCTTGGACCCAGGGAAACATGGGCAAGACTGGAATTGTTAGGGGGCTGATCCTCTGCCTGTCACTTTAGCTTTGCCTCTGGGCTAGTTAGCCCCCCTCTCTGGGCCTCCC
>NW_020841636.1:0-1708 GCF_003676395.1 Aethalodelphis obliquidens | reverse complement strand
GGGAGGCCCAGAGAGGGGGGCTAACTAGCCCAGAGGCAAAGCTAAAGTGACAGGCAGAGGATCAGCCCCCTAACAATTCCAGTCTTGCCCATGTTTCCCTGGGTCCAAGAATAGGACCCTCTGGGGACCTCTGAGGAACCATGCGGAAACACCTCAGAACCATCTTCTTGGTGGCTGGGGTCATTATCCACCGACCCTCATCCCCACAGTGCGAGGGGTGTTCCCAGGATGTGTGAAGGCCCCTGCATTTGGACTTTGTGGTGCCAGAGAAAACCCACAGGCAGAGAGGAGGAGAGGACTAGACATTGGAGGCGGGAGGCTGTCTGTGTCCCGCCCACAGCTGCAGGACGACTCGGGATAGGCCAGGGGACAGGGGCTGAAGTGGTGACAGCATCTGCTGCAACATTTTAGAAGAGGTGACATCCGAGTGGACCTTGAAGAAGGACTAGGAGTTTTCAGCTGAATTGGGCATGAGGCATGTCTCACCCAGGCAGCCGGGATGGTGCCAGATGAGACAGAAGGCAGGATGTTGTTTAAAAAACACTTCCTAGGGCTTCCCTGGTGGCGCAGTGGTTGAGAGTCCGCCTGCCGATGCAGGGGACACGGGTTCGTGCCCCGGTCCGGGAGGATCCCACATGCTGCGGAGCGGCTGGGCCCGTGAGCCATGGCCGCTGAGCCTGCGCGTCCGGAGCCTGTGCTCCTCAATGGGAGAGGCCACAGCAGTGAGAGGCCCGTGTACCGCAAAACAAAAACAAACAAACAAAAAAACCCACTTCCTGCTGATAAGAAGGAGAGAAGCAGCTTGAGGGCCAGGAGAGCTCGAGAATCTATTTTCAGGCCAAGAATGGGAGAGGTTTGGGCTGCTCATATGTAGAGAAGGTTTGGGCCACCAAGGTGGAGTGTCTGAAGAAAAGAGAGAGAGGAAGAGAGGCTGGATGCGGGAGAGACAAGCCCTTGCAGACACCTCTGCCGGAGGTGGGTTCATGTACAGACAGCCTTCCTCCAGGGCAGGGCACCTGTTCCCCTGAGATGGGTGGGAACAAGCCGGTAAGGAGAAAGGCGGTGTGTTCCTCAGCCTCCATTTCCCCGTCATTGGAGGAGGCAGTGACTGGCAGCAGACAAAGAGCCACACAGAGGTCTGGGATAGTCCTGGGTAAGGGGAGGGGACGCAGAGCAGGGAGGAACAGAGACGAGGGTGAGGCTGGTGCCAACAGATGCTGCTCAGTTTACAGATGATCGGAAAATGATGCTCGTGGGCAGCCTTCCTCTTCCCACTCCAGAGATAGAGGGCAGGAGGAGGAGGGTTTAGATCTGATTTCTCATGAAAAGGTTTTCTCAGCTCCGGGGATCCTGCAAACTTGGGCTGCCACCACCATGTGCACATTCATCAGACACTGGTTCATCCAGTGGTGCTTTCTGCGGCCCTACTGCATGCAGAAAACCACCTCAACAATGTGCAATTTTCTCAGAGCTGTGCCACACTCATCTGGGGGTGGAGAAAGCAGACGATGCCTCACAGTGACCAGGGCTGGGACTCAGCAGAGAAGGGATTCCCACAAAGAGAATGTCCCCTGACTGCAGACAGGAAGGCTCTCCATCCCTTGGACCCTGGGAAACATGGGCAAGACTGGAATTGTTAGGGGGCTGATCCTCTGCCTGTCGCTTTAGCTTTGCCTCTGGGCTAGTTAGCCCCCCTCTCTGGGCCTCC
>NW_020841635.1:0-1708 GCF_003676395.1 Aethalodelphis obliquidens | reverse complement strand
GGGAGGCCCAGAGAGGGGGGCTAACTAGCCCAGAGGCAAAGCTAAAGTGACAGGCAGAGGATCAGCCCCCTAACAATTCCAGTCTTGCCCATGTTTCCCTGGGTCCAAGAATAGGACCCTCTGGGGACCTCTGAGGAACCATGCGGAAACACCTCAGAACCATCTTCTTGGTGGCTGGGGTCATTATCCACCGACCCTCATCCCCACAGTGCGAGGGGTGTTCCCAGGATGTGTGAAGGCCCCTGCATTTGGACTTTGTGGTGCCAGAGAAAACCCACAGGCAGAGAGGAGGAGAGGACTAGACATTGGAGGCGGGAGGCTGTCTGTGTCCCGCCCACAGCTGCAGGACGACTCGGGATAGGCCAGGGGACAGGGGCTGAAGTGGTGACAGCATCTGCTGCAACATTTTAGAAGAGGTGACATCCGAGTGGACCTTGAAGAAGGACTAGGAGTTTTCAGCTGAATTGGGCATGAGGCATGTCTCACCCAGGCAGCCGGGATGGTGCCAGATGAGACAGAAGGCAGGATGTTGTTTAAAAAACACTTCCTAGGGCTTCCCTGGTGGCGCAGTGGTTGAGAGTCCGCCTGCCGATGCAGGGGACACGGGTTCGTGCCCCGGTCCGGGAGGATCCCACATGCTGCGGAGCGGCTGGGCCCGTGAGCCATGGCCGCTGAGCCTGCGCGTCCGGAGCCTGTGCTCCTCAATGGGAGAGGCCACAGCAGTGAGAGGCCCGTGTACCGCAAAACAAAAACAAACAAACAAAAAAACCCACTTCCTGCTGATAAGAAGGAGAGAAGCAGCTTGAGGGCCAGGAGAGCTCGAGAATCTATTTTCAGGCCAAGAATGGGAGAGGTTTGGGCTGCTCATATGTAGAGAAGGTTTGGGCCACCAAGGTGGAGTGTCTGAAGAAAAGAGAGAGAGGAAGAGAGGCTGGATGCGGGAGAGACAAGCCCTTGCAGACACCTCTGCCGGAGGTGGGTTCATGTACAGACAGCCTTCCTCCAGGGCAGGGCACCTGTTCCCCTGAGATGGGTGGGAACAAGCCGGTAAGGAGAAAGGCGGTGTGTTCCTCAGCCTCCATTTCCCCGTCATTGGAGGAGGCAGTGACTGGCAGCAGACAAAGAGCCACACAGAGGTCTGGGATAGTCCTGGGTAAGGGGAGGGGACGCAGAGCAGGGAGGAACAGAGACGAGGGTGAGGCTGGTGCCAACAGATGCTGCTCAGTTTACAGATGATCGGAAAATGATGCTCGTGGGCAGCCTTCCTCTTCCCACTCCAGAGATAGAGGGCAGGAGGAGGAGGGTTTAGATCTGATTTCTCATGAAAAGGTTTTCTCAGCTCCGGGGATCCTGCAAACTTGGGCTGCCACCACCATGTGCACATTCATCAGACACTGGTTCATCCAGTGGTGCTTTCTGCGGCCCTACTGCATGCAGAAAACCACCTCAACAATGTGCAATTTTCTCAGAGCTGTGCCACACTCATCTGGGGGTGGAGAAAGCAGACGATGCCTCACAGTGACCAGGGCTGGGACTCAGCAGAGAAGGGATTCCCACAAAGAGAATGTCCCCTGACTGCAGACAGGAAGGCTCTCCATCCCTTGGACCCTGGGAAACATGGGCAAGACTGGAATTGTTAGGGGGCTGATCCTCTGCCTGTCGCTTTAGCTTTGCCTCTGGGCTAGTTAGCCCCCCTCTCTGGGCCTCC
>NW_020841634.1:0-1709 GCF_003676395.1 Aethalodelphis obliquidens | reverse complement strand
GAAGTTCAAAACCTTGTTGAATTAGAAAACTCACCACTTGTAAGTCCTAAAGAGTAAGAGATGAGATTAGAAATGGTTTTCAACTAGAATTCCAATTTCAGTTTACTGTTACAACAGAGAAAAGAGACAGAAGTTGTTATCTTTCCACTTGTGTGTCAGGGAGCCTCATGGTAGCTCTGTTACGTTAGGGGGAAAAACAGTAATTTAATCAAGCCAAAAAATTACTTCTACAAAAGTACTTTACTGAGATCCTTAGGACATAGAAATGATTGGAGGACTATATTATATCAGGTACCAAATAAGTTTTTGAAGGAATGGAGAACTAAGTCAACTATGTGCCAAAATGAAAAAGAATGATTTTCAAAATTACTAACTACTTTCCTACCCACATTTCCCCACTTGCCACCCTACCCAAATCAGATATGGTCAGTACAGGTGACTCATAGGGAATATCCACTCTGAGATGAGTACAAGGTCCCAAGATAATAATGGATAAATGAAGCTCTCTCAGCGAATAGTATCACATCCTAAGAGAATCAAGGAGGAGAAGGAACACAGAGATGCTCAAACATTGTTACTCTCTTGTATGATGGTTATTTCTTCATGCTTTCCCTCCGGGTTTATTGAGGTATAATTGACAAATTAAATTGTATATATTTACGGTGTATAATGTGATGACTTGACATGTGTGTACTTTGTGCAGTGATTACCACCGTTGGTCACTTAGTACATTAATCACTTCATAAGTAACAATGTAATGTGTGTATGTCTGTGTGTGTGTGTGTGTGTGTGTGTGTGTTTGTGTGAGTGATGGGAATGCTTACGGTCTAATTTCTCAGCAAGATTCAAGTACACAACTGAGTGTTATTAGCTAGATCACCATGCTGTACTGTAGACTCTGAGAACTCATTCATTGTATGATTGCAGGCTTGTACGCTTGGCCCAACATCTCCACTTTTGCCTGACCCCTCAGACCCTCTTGACCACGATTCTAATCTGTGTCTGTGACATCTGTGTGTTTGGAAACACATTCGTAAATAAACAATGGTGCGAAGAAGAAATAAGAAACAAATAGAAAATAACTTGTGTGAACGAAAATGAAAAGAAAACATATAAGATCTTTCTGGATAAATGTAATGCAGCACAAAGTGCAACCTATGCCTGGAGATATCTATATTACAAAAGATGATCTCAAATCAGTAACCTGATAGACATATATGCATGTGTGGGGGTTTATGAATTTTGAAAACTTGTAACACTAAATACAGCAAAATATAAGCAGTGATTATTTTTGGCCGTTTAATAAACATGCTCATTTTTCAACAGCTTTATGTTTTCCCCATAATATATTAAATGATATAGCTACATTTTTATAACAATGTATCATATTATTTTAAAAATATATAGTAGTCAGTGAAGATGTGACTGAGCTCAGGGAAAGTTTACATCCTGGCCTTCTGGCACATGCCCAGCTGATGAGTCTTTCCCAGTTTTCAAGTGTCTCCTCTTTCTTTCCCTCTCCTCCTCATTCTCCTCTTCTTCCTCCTGTCCCATTATAAAACCCCATTCCTAAGAAGCATCCTTATTATTTCGGCTAGACAAGGTATTAAGCCAGTTCTTCCTTCTGACTGCAGGAAAAATTATGAAATATATGAAAGGACTATTACTAAATGCATGGGCGATATGTCAAAGTACCAAATTGGACGGTT
>NW_020841633.1:0-1709 GCF_003676395.1 Aethalodelphis obliquidens | reverse complement strand
ACACATTCAGTTTTCTCTTTTTATTTGAATTTGGAGCACTAAGTTGTAATACTGAATTTAATTTCCATCATGCTTGATGATTACTTTAGTAAATATAAGAAATGTATTTAACTGTGTCTACCATAAAGTAAATTCTGTATACAAGTTTGCTGCTTTCATACTAAATTTTGACCCTCAGGCTTTCCAGATATTCCAACCATATCTGGGCTTATAATAAAAAATCACTAAAGGAATGAAAGAACCATGAGCAAGAGTCAGCATAAACTCAAAACTATAAATACAGACCTCCAAATACCTCAAACACTAGAATTACCAGAATGTAAAATGCTTATATATGAAATGCTAAATAATACAAAGGTAATTTCTGGAAGGACTTGTGTAAAATAGAAATTTTTCTTATAAGTTTGGGAAAATTCATTAGATCAACTGACGGAGTGTGTTTTTGGTTTTTTTTTTTAATAATTATTACAACAATTCCTTTTGGTACTTTCTAGTTTTCTAATTCATACTTCTCTTTCATTTGACATTTTATATTTTCTAGAAATGTATTCTTTCCATCTAGTTTTTCAATACGTTAGAATAGACTTGTTTACAACACATACTTCTGAAATCTTTATTGTGTCTTTATTATATTTCATGTGCTTATAAGGCTTTTTCCAAAATGATTTTTTCTAAACAGCATTTTATTTCACAAATAGCTTGTTTCTGTGTAAATATTGCTTCTTAGTTCACTGATCTCTGTCTTTATTTCATTATTTTTTTTTAAATCCTTTTTTCTTGTTTTCTAATAAATGTATTTAACACTACACATTTCTTCTCTCTACTGGCCTAACTATACCTCATATGTTCTGAAATATAGTGATTTTACTATGATTTGGTTGAGAGTTATTTCTTAATTTCCTTTTGTAATCAGTGGGGTACAGCAACATGTATTTATTTCATTTCCAACATTTGGGACTGTACTTTTTCTATTCTTTTAAATCAATTTTAAGTTTTCTTTTTTTTTTTTTTAAACATCTTTATTGGGGTATAATTACTTTACAATGGTGTGTTAGTTTCTGCTTTATAACACAGTGAATCAGTTATACATATAAATATGTTCCCATATCTCTTGCCTCTTGCGTCTACCTCCCTCCCACCCTCCCTATCCCACCCCTCCAGGCTGTCACAAAGCACCGAGCCAATATCCCTGTGCCATGCGGCTGCTTCCCACTAGCTATCTACCTTACTACGTTTGTTAGTGTGTATATGTCCATGACTCTCTCTCGCTCCGTCACAGCTCACTCTTCCCCCTCCCCAGAACCTCAAGTCCGTTCTCTAGGAGGTCTGCGTCTTTATTCCTGCCTTACCCCTAGGTTCTTCATGACATTTTTTTTCTTAAATTCCATATATATGTGTTAGCATACGGTATTTGTCTTTTTCTTTCTGACTTACTTCACTGTGTATGACAGACTCTAGGTCTATCCACCTCATTACAAATAGCTCAATTTCGTTTCTTTTTATGGCTGAGTAATATTCCATTGTATATATGTGCCACATCTTCTTTATCCATTCATCCGATGATGGGCACTTAGGTTGTTTCCATCTCCGGGCTATTGTAAATAGAGCTGCAATGAACATTTTGGTACATGACTCTTTTTGAATTATGGTTTTCTCAGGGTATATGCCCAGTAGTGGGATTGCTGGGTCATATGGTAGTTCTATTTGTA
>NW_020841632.1:0-1709 GCF_003676395.1 Aethalodelphis obliquidens | reverse complement strand
GGGAGGCCCAGAGAGGGGGGCTAACTAGCCCAGAGGCAAAGCTAAAGCGACAGGCAGAGGATCAGCCCCCTAACAATTCCAGTCTTGCCCATGTTTCCCAGGGTCCAAGGGATGGAGAGCCTTCCTGTCTGCAGTCAGGGGACATTCTCTTTGTGGGAATCCCTTCTCTGCTGAGTCCCAGCCCTGGTCACTGTGAGGCATCGTCTGCTTTCTCCACCCCCAGATGAGTGTGGCACAGCTCTGAGAAAATTGCACATTGTTGAGGTGGTTTTCTGCATGCAGTAGGGCCGCAGAAAGCACCACTGGATGAACCAGTGTCTGATGAATGTGCACATGGTGGTGGCAGCCCAAGTTTGCAGGATCCCCGGAGCTGAGAAAACCTTTTCATGAGAAATCAGATCTAAACCCTCCTCCTCCTGCCCTCTATCTCTGGAGTGGGAAGAGGAAGGCTGCCCACGAGCATCATTTTCCGATCATCTGTAAACTGAGCAGCATCTGTTGGCACCAGCCTCACCCTCGTCTCTGTTCCTCCCTGCTCTGCGTCCCCTCCCCTTACCCAGGACTATCCCAGACCTCTGTGTGGCTCTTTGTCTGCTGCCAGTCACTGCCTCCTCCAATGACGGGGAAATGGAGGCTGAGGAACACACCGCCTTTCTCCTTACCGGCTTGTTCCCACCCATCTCAGGGGAACAGGTGCCCTGCCCTGGAGGAAGGCTGTCTGTACATGAACCCACCTCCGGCAGAGGTGTCTGCAAGGGCTTGTCTCTCCCGCATCCAGCCTCTCTTCCTCTCTCTCTTTTCTTCAGACACTCCACCTTGGTGGCCCAAACCTTCTCTACATATGAGCAGCCCAAACCTCTCCCATTCTTGGCCTGAAAATAGATTCTCGAGCTCTCCTGGCCCTCAAGCTGCTTCTCTCCTTCTTATCAGCAGGAAGTGGGTTTTTTTGTTTGTTTGTTTTTGTTTTGCGGTACACGGGCCTCTCACTGCTGTGGCCTCTCCCATTGAGGAGCACAGGCTCCGGACGCGCAGGCTCAGCGGCCATGGCTCACGGGCCCAGCCGCTCCGCAGCATGTGGGATCCTCCCGGACCGGGGCACGAACCCGTGTCCCCTGCATCGGCAGGCGGACTCTCAACCACTGCGCCACCAGGGAAGCCCTAGGAAGTGTTTTTTAAACAACATCCTGCCTTCTGTCTCATCTGGCACCATCCCGGCTGCCTGGGTGAGACATGCCTCATGCCCAATTCAGCTGAAAACTCCTAGTCCTTCTTCAAGGTCCACTCGGATGTCACCTCTTCTAAAATGTTGCAGCAGATGCTGTCACCACTTCAGCCCCTGTCCCCTGGCCTATCCCGAGTCGTCCTGCAGCTGTGGGCGGGACACAGACAGCCTCCCGCCTCCAATGTCTAGTCCTCTCCTCCTCTCTGCCTGTGGGTTTTCTCTGGCACCACAAAGTCCAAATGCAGGGGCCTTCACACATCCTGGGAACACCCCTCGCACTGTGGGGATGAGGGTCGGTGGATAATGACCCCAGCCACCAAGAAGATGGTTCTGAGGTGTTTCCGCATGGTTCCTCAGAGGTCCCCAGAGGGTCCTATTCTTGGACCCAGGGAAACATGGGCAAGACTGGAATTGTTAGGGGGCTGATCCTCTGCCTGTCACTTTAGCTTTGCCTCTGGGCTAGTTAGCCCCCCTCTCTGGGCCTCCC
>NW_020841631.1:0-1709 GCF_003676395.1 Aethalodelphis obliquidens | reverse complement strand
ATACATATACATATATCCCCATATCTCTTCCCTCTTCTGTCTCCCTCCCTCCCACCCTCCCTATCCCACCCTCCCTATCCCACCCTTCTAGCTGGTCACAAAGCACCGAGCGGATCTCCCTGTGCTATGTGACTGCTTCCCACTAGCTATCTATTTTACATTTGGTAGTGTATATGTCCATATATACGCTACCACTCTCTCACCTTGTCCCAGCCTACCCTTCCCCCTCCCCGTGTCCTCAAGTCCATTCTCTAGTAGGTCTGCGTCTTTATTCCCATCTTGCCCCTAGGTTCTTCATGACATTTTATATATATGTGTTAACATACGGTATTTGTTTTTCTCTTTCTGACTTACTTCACTCTATATGACAGACTCTAGGTCCATCCACCTCACTACAAATAACTCAATTTCGTTTTTATATGGCTGAGTAATATTCCATTGTATATATGTGCCACATCTTCTTTATCCATTCATCTGTTGATGGACACTTAGGTTGCTTCCATGACCTGGCTATTGTAAATAGAGCTGCGATGAACATTGTGGTACATGACTCTTTTTGAATTATGGTTTTCTCAGGGTATAGGCACAGTAGTGGGATTGCTGGGTCGTATGGTAGTTCTATTTGTAGTTTTTTTGTTTGTTTGTTTGTTTTGCGGTACGCGGGCCTCTCACTGTTGTGGCCTCTCCTGTTGCGGAGCACAGGCTCTGGACACGCAGGCTCAGCGGCCATGGCTCACGGGCCTAGCCGCTCCGCCGCATGTGGGATCTTCCCAGACCGGGGCACGAACCCGTGTCCCCTGCATCGGCAGGCAGACTCTCAACCACTGTGCCACCAGGGAAGCCCTATTTGTAGTTTTTTAAGGAACCTCCATACTGTTCTCCATAGTGGCTGTATCAATTTACATTCCCACCAACAGTGTATGAGGGTTCCCTTTTCTCCACACCCTCTCCAGCATTTATTGTTTGTAGATTTTTTGATGTTGGCCATTCTGACCAGTGTGAGATGATATCGCATTGTAGTTTTGACTTGCATTTCTCTAATGATTAATGATGTTGAGCATTCTTGCATGTGTTTGTTGGCAATCTGTATATCTTCTTTGGAGAAACGTCTATTTAGGTCTTCTGCCCATTTTTGGATTGGGTTGTTTGTTTTCTTCATATTGAGCTGCATGGGCTGCTTGTAAATTTTGGAGATTAATCCTTTGTCAGTTCCTTCATTTGCAAATATTTTCTCCCATTCTGAGGGTTGTCTTTTGGTCTTGTTTATCGTTTCCTTTGCTGTGCAAAAGCTTTTAAGTTTCATTAGGTCTTATTTGTTTATTTTTGTTTTTATTTCCATTCCCCTAGGAGGTGGATCAAAAAGGATCTTGCTGTGATTTATGTCATAGAGTGTTCTGCCTATGTTTTCCTCTAAGAGTTTGATAGTGTCTGGCCTTACATTTAGGTCTTTAATCCATTTTGAGTTTATTTTTGTGTATGGTGTTAGGGAGTGTTTTGATTTCATTCTTTTACATGTAACTGTCCAGTTTTCCCAGCACCACTTATTGAAGAGGCTGTCTTTTCTCCATTGTATATTCTTGCCTCCTTTATCAAAGATAAGGTGACCATATGTGCGTGGGTTTATCTCTGGGCTTTCTGTCCTGTTCCATTGATCTATATTTGTTTTTGCAAGCACTCCTTTTAAGAAAAGAAGGATAAGTTAGCTTATG
>NW_020841630.1:0-1710 GCF_003676395.1 Aethalodelphis obliquidens | reverse complement strand
CAGACAACCTAGTTTACAACTAGGTACAAAAGTACCTTGTGTCTTTTTTTTTTTATTTTTTTTTTACATCTTTATTGGAGTATAATTGCTTTACAATGGTATGTTAGTTTCAGCTTCACAACAAAATGAATCAGTTATATATATACATATATTCCCATATCTCTTCCCACTTGCGTCTCCCTCCCTCCCACCCTCCCTATCCCACCCCTCCAGGCGGTCACAAAGCACCGAGCTGATCTCCCTGGGCTATGCGGCTGCTTCCCACTAGCTATCTACCTTACGTTTGGTAGTGTATATATGTCCATGCCTCTTTATCGCTTTGTCACCGTTTATACTTCCCCCTCCCCATAGCCTCAAGTCCATTCTCTAGTAAGTCTGTGTCTTTATTCCTGTTTCACCCCTAGGTTTTTCATGACATTTTTTTTTTTTTTTAATTCCATATATATGTGTTAGCATACGGTATTTGTCTCTCTCTTTCTGACTTACTTCACTCTGTATGACAGACTCTAGGTCTATCCACCTCATTACAAATAGCTCAATTTCGTCTCTTTTTATGGCTGAGTAATATTCCATTGTATATATGTGCCACATCTTCTTTATCCATTCATCCGATGATGGACACTTAGGTTGTTTCCATCTCTGGGCTATTGTAAATAGAGCTGCAATGAACATTTTGGTACATGACTCTTTTTGAATTATGGTTTTCTCAGGGTATATGCCCAGTAGTGGGATTGCTGGGTCATATGGTAGTTCTATTTGTAGCTTTTTAAGGAACCTCCATACTGTTCTCCACAGTGGCTGTATCAATTTACATTCCCACCAACAGTGTAAGAGGGTTCCCTTTTCTCCACACCCTCTCCAGCATTTATTGTTTCTAGATTTTTTGATGATAGCCATTCTGACTGGTGTGAGATGATATCTCATTGTAGTTTTGATTTGCATTTCTCTCATGATTAGTGATGTTGAGCATTCTCTCATGTGTTTGTTGGCAGTCTGTATATCTTCTTTGGAGAAATGTCTGTTTAGGTCTTCTGCCCATTTTTGGATTGGGTTGTTTGTTTTTTTGTTATTAAGCTGCATGAGCTGCTTATAAATTTTGGAGATCAATCCTTTGTCAGTTGCTTCATTTGCAAATATTTTCTCCCATTCTGAGGGTTGTCTTTTGGTCTTCTTTATGGTTTCCTTTGCTGCGCAAAAGCTTTTAAGTTTCATTAGGTCCCATTTGTTTACTCTTGTTTTTATTTCCATTACTCTAGGAGGTGGGTCAGAAAGAATCTTGCTGTGATTTATGTCATAGAGTGTTCTGCCTATGTTTTCCTCTAAGAGTTTGATAGTTTCTGGCCTTACATTTAGGTCTTTAATCCATTTTGAGCTTATTTTTGTGTATGGTGTTAGGGAGTGATCTAACTTCATACTTTTACATGTAGCTGTCCAGTTTTCCCAGCACCACTTATTGAATAGGCTGTCCTTTCTCCATGGTACATTTCTGCCTCCTTTGTCAAAGATAAGGTGACCATATGTGCGTGGGTTTATCTCTGGGCTTTCTATCCTGTTCCATTGATCTATCTGTCTGTTTTTGTGCCAGTACCATACCATTTTGATAACTGTAGCTTTGTAGTATAGTCTGAAGTCTGGGAGCCTGATTCCTCCAGTTCCTTCTTTCGTTCTCAAGATTGCTTTGGCTATTCGGGGTCTTTTGTGTTTCCATAC
>NW_020841629.1:0-1710 GCF_003676395.1 Aethalodelphis obliquidens | reverse complement strand
AACATCATCTCATCCCTAGAAGATTTGCTTCTGAATTTTTCCCAAGACGGATATCAACACTGCAACTGATTTCACACCATGTGGATCTTTTCTTTCTCTTCCCCTCAATCCTTCTTTCAATATATATAAAAGCAATCTTACCAGTCAATCCCAGTAAATTTTGTTGGCTAATTTTCTTAATAAAATTTTCTCCAATGGAACACAAAATTTAAAAAGAAGTATACAAAAATATTAACAAAATCATTAATAAAGGCTATTTATGTATTCTGGGTTAAAACAGTTTATTTTTGCTATTTTGTACTTTACAGATTTTTTTGCAAGTAGCAAAAATATGAGTGCAAGATTGTATTAGAAGAGGAGATGTAGTTGGTTAACCCTATGGTACCCACAGACATGTGTATGAACTATAATGAAGCCTCTTTCATTAATAGGAGCAAACTCAGAACCTGCCAAAGAGGGGAGGGGAGTCTCCAGGTGCAGAGGCCAGTTCTCACTCCAATTCCACTTCTTTGAAGGTTTTCTGGATAACCCCCATTACCATCAAGGTGACCACAGGTGGGTTTGTTCCACATAATATGGTCCTGGTCTAATTTTTATTCAAGCAAGGGGCAGAGATGAGGTTGGAACTTTGATTAAAGGCTTAATTCAAACTACAGGGAAAGACAAACTAACAGTAACCAGAAGCAAGGTAATTTTGTTTTATACAACTCACTTTTCTCACCTTCTAGTTGATGCTTCGTCTCAAGGAATCCCTGTTGCCTGATTTTGTCTGTCCCCAACACCAGGAACTGATTCTCTGTATCCCTGCCCACTGTCCACATTCAGGAAGGGGAGGAGACGAGAGAGGGCAAAGAAGCTGCCCTTCCCAGCTGTGCTTTGTTTCCTTTATAAGAAGGGATCCTAGTCAGATTTGATGTTAATTATCAAGACTGACTTAGCCTAGTAGGTGCATCAGAATCACCTGCAGGGCTTGTCAAACCACAGCTTGCTAGGCTTCAACCACAAAGATTCTTTTTTTTTTTTTTTTCGGTACGCGGGCCTCTCACTCTTGTGGTCTCTCCCGTTCCGGAGCACAGGCTCCGGACGCACAGGCTGAGGGAAGCCCAACCACAAAGACTCTTGATTCAGTAGATCTGAGGTGGAGCCACAGAGTTTGCACATCTAACAAATTATGAGATGCTGCTGTTGGTGCTGGACCGCAGTTTTAGAATCTCTGACTGAACCCACATCCATTAAAGATGATTCTTTTAGAGACTTCCCTGGTGGTGCAGTGGTTAAGAATCCACCTGCCAATGCAGGGGACATGGGTTCGAGCCCTGGCCCGGGAAGATCCCACATGCCACGGAGCAACTAAGCCCATGCACCACACGTACTGAATCTGCACTCTAGAGCCCACGAGCCACAACTACTAAGCCCACGTGCCAAACTACCGAAGCCTGTGTGCCTAGAGCTCATGCTCTGCAACAAGAGCAAGCCACTGCAATAAGCCCACGCACCACGATGAAGAGTAGCCCCCTGCTTGCTACAACTATAGAATGCCTACACGCAGCAACAAAGACCCAATGCAACCAAAAATTAATACATTTATTTTTTTAAAAAAAGAGCTTCTGTGGTTTCTGGGGTGGAGGGTCAGATAAAGTCACATTTAGCAAAGTCTTCAGTCGTCATGGGCTCACAGATTGAATACCATGCATTGGTGAGGAATTCCTC
>NW_020841628.1:0-1710 GCF_003676395.1 Aethalodelphis obliquidens | reverse complement strand
CAGACAACCTAGTTTACAACTAGGTACAAAAGTACCTTGTGTCTTTTTTTTTTTATTTTTTTTTTACATCTTTATTGGAGTATAATTGCTTTACAATGGTATGTTAGTTTCAGCTTCACAACAAAATGAATCAGTTATATATATACATATATTCCCATATCTCTTCCCACTTGCGTCTCCCTCCCTCCCACCCTCCCTATCCCACCCCTCCAGGCGGTCACAAAGCACCGAGCTGATCTCCCTGGGCTATGCGGCTGCTTCCCACTAGCTATCTACCTTACGTTTGGTAGTGTATATATGTCCATGCCTCTTTATCGCTTTGTCACCGTTTATACTTCCCCCTCCCCATAGCCTCAAGTCCATTCTCTAGTAAGTCTGTGTCTTTATTCCTGTTTCACCCCTAGGTTTTTCATGACATTTTTTTTTTTTTTTAATTCCATATATATGTGTTAGCATACGGTATTTGTCTCTCTCTTTCTGACTTACTTCACTCTGTATGACAGACTCTAGGTCTATCCACCTCATTACAAATAGCTCAATTTCGTCTCTTTTTATGGCTGAGTAATATTCCATTGTATATATGTGCCACATCTTCTTTATCCATTCATCCGATGATGGACACTTAGGTTGTTTCCATCTCTGGGCTATTGTAAATAGAGCTGCAATGAACATTTTGGTACATGACTCTTTTTGAATTATGGTTTTCTCAGGGTATATGCCCAGTAGTGGGATTGCTGGGTCATATGGTAGTTCTATTTGTAGCTTTTTAAGGAACCTCCATACTGTTCTCCACAGTGGCTGTATCAATTTACATTCCCACCAACAGTGTAAGAGGGTTCCCTTTTCTCCACACCCTCTCCAGCATTTATTGTTTCTAGATTTTTTGATGATAGCCATTCTGACTGGTGTGAGATGATATCTCATTGTAGTTTTGATTTGCATTTCTCTCATGATTAGTGATGTTGAGCATTCTCTCATGTGTTTGTTGGCAGTCTGTATATCTTCTTTGGAGAAATGTCTGTTTAGGTCTTCTGCCCATTTTTGGATTGGGTTGTTTGTTTTTTTGTTATTAAGCTGCATGAGCTGCTTATAAATTTTGGAGATCAATCCTTTGTCAGTTGCTTCATTTGCAAATATTTTCTCCCATTCTGAGGGTTGTCTTTTGGTCTTCTTTATGGTTTCCTTTGCTGCGCAAAAGCTTTTAAGTTTCATTAGGTCCCATTTGTTTACTCTTGTTTTTATTTCCATTACTCTAGGAGGTGGGTCAGAAAGAATCTTGCTGTGATTTATGTCATAGAGTGTTCTGCCTATGTTTTCCTCTAAGAGTTTGATAGTTTCTGGCCTTACATTTAGGTCTTTAATCCATTTTGAGCTTATTTTTGTGTATGGTGTTAGGGAGTGATCTAACTTCATACTTTTACATGTAGCTGTCCAGTTTTCCCAGCACCACTTATTGAATAGGCTGTCCTTTCTCCATGGTACATTTCTGCCTCCTTTGTCAAAGATAAGGTGACCATATGTGCGTGGGTTTATCTCTGGGCTTTCTATCCTGTTCCATTGATCTATCTGTCTGTTTTTGTGCCAGTACCATACCATTTTGATAACTGTAGCTTTGTAGTATAGTCTGAAGTCTGGGAGCCTGATTCCTCCAGTTCCTTCTTTCGTTCTCAAGATTGCTTTGGCTATTCGGGGTCTTTTGTGTTTCCATAC
>NW_020841627.1:0-1712 GCF_003676395.1 Aethalodelphis obliquidens | reverse complement strand
AGGAGGCTCACCCAGTGTGTGAAGACGCTGAGGGAGGAGGGACGTAGATGGGACCCCCTGATCCTTCAAGGGACCTTCTTTCAGGGATATTTAAGAGCTGTGGGGTCAGGGATCAACATGTAAGGGAGGCAGTGGGTCAGGCTTGGCCCCTCCTTTTGGCTCAGGCCCCTCCTGTCCTTGGAGCAACCATGGGGCAGGCAGGAGGATTGGGGGGATGGAGGGAGGGGAGCCCTGGGCTCAGGAGTCCAGAGCACCATCTAGAGGATTCAGGGGTTCAGGGATTTCTGTCCCAGGGAACCAACTACATTCCTGTCCCACATCCGTCATCAGCTTTGCGACTCCGGGAAAGTCACTTAAAATCTCAACACTTTAGTGCCATGTACCATAAAATATGGTTCACAGCACCTGCCATGAGTTCCCCACGGGGCTGATGTGGGGATCACAGGAGGTGATGACAGATACTCTTCACAAGCTCTAAAGCATCACACCCATAACCTTCCCCACTCCCCTGCCCTGTGGCATCCAGGTCCCCTCTCTGGAGGCAGCACTACCACATTTCTTGCTTATTCTTCAGACATTTAGTATTTGCACACTTAGGTAGCACTTATGAAGTAACCATCATTTTCCATCAGGGTCTACCTGATTTGCTGTATTAAGCTTCATCATGTAATACTAATAAGTGGGCCCTATTGACATTTCCATTATCACAGAACAAGGAACTGAGGACAGAGGGTCTGCATAACTTTCCCAGGTTCATGTGGCTTCTGGTATGATTTGAATCCAGACCATCAGGCACCAGCCCCCACTCTGTCGGTCACTGTGCTGTGCTCCCTTTCTGTATTATCTCACTAAATAAAGTCATGTCCCCGTGCAGTCAGCCTGCTGGCTATTTTAAGTGCACACCACATTGCAACACCCTCTTCTCAGCCCAGCTTCGATTCACTTGACTCCCCTAGACTCCCCTAGGAGGCTGGTGAACAAAGAGAACGGACGTGTGACCTGGGAATGAATTGACACCTCTGCATGGTCTTCTCCCAGCAACATATCAATAGTTCTCTCAGTTTTTGTTGTGTTTTCCAGGATCATGACTCGGGTACCAAGAAGAAAAGGAAGATTATAAAGGAATGAAACACAGGATGCACAAGAATATCATCTGCGATCAAGATAATCTGCTGGCCATCCGCAGCGGTGGTTCAGGCACATCAGAATCAGCATCTGGCCAAACAACAGGGTAGGGGCACAAATAGCACCCCCACTAACCACTCCATTGAAGGTACTGTGGAAATAATACCAGCAAGTAGATTCAGGAGAATGGCTGTAGTTTGTACAGCAGAGCCTGGATCTGGCCGAGGGAGGATTGGGCAGGGAAGGTGCCCACTCAGAGCCCGTGCAGCCACTGCCCGCTCTTAGCCAGGCCTTAGTCCAAGCTGCTCAGACGATTGGTCAGTTTCTAGTCAGTGAGACCCTGGGGGCCTGTAAACTTCATCTGTTAAGCCACCAAAACACCAGCCCAGTAGACCCTGTTCCCAGCTAATGAATATTAACTGCTCATCATCCAGGTTTGATCAGTTGAAGATGATGCTAATTCTCTGTGCAACTGTCATGTGGGCAGTTGGTTTGGAATGTCCTGGGTTTTGAGTCAGTTAGGGAGTCAAGTAGACTATTGGTCATTCAGGGTGGTCACCTGACCACCAGGAAGTCTCACTGCAAAT
>NW_020841626.1:1292-1712 GCF_003676395.1 Aethalodelphis obliquidens | reverse complement strand
GGTGGCTTACTGATCTAGACCAGAATTGAACACACTGAAAACAATGACTGTGGCTGCATCACTGGGCCCCTCAGGTGTGCTGGGTTGGGTGGCAGGCATCCCTGCCCCCAGGTGACAAGCTGCTGCGAGAGTAAATGACACAGCCCAGATCACTCCCAGCACTTCAGCAGCACAATAAATCATTAGGTTAACAATGTCACTGACGAGCACAAAACACACAAAAGGCCAAAGCAGATTTACCTTTTTAGGCTAAGAGAAAGCTGAAATAACATCTATGGTTTTCATCTAGTTTTCTATAAAATGGTGGTAAAATAGCTATCCAGGTACCTTTCACACTGGAGCATCAAGTCCTCCATTCGGGGTCTCCACTTTGGATAATAAAACCAGTACCTTAATTGGAAATCTTAGGCTACGCCTCTT
>NW_020841626.1:0-1282 GCF_003676395.1 Aethalodelphis obliquidens | reverse complement strand
CGTACCCGTTCCCTAACCCTTACCGTAATGCTTACCCTAACACGTATCCTAAACATAACCCATATATTAACACTAATCCGTACCCTAACATGTACCCGAAACCTAACCCGTTGTCATACACTACCCTGTACCCTAAACCGTACCCGTCCCCTAACCCTAAACCTAACCCTAACACGTACCCTGAGCCTTACCCTAAGCTGTACCCTAATCTGAACCCGTACACTAACACTAACCCGTACCCTAACATGTACCCTACCCCTAAAACATTCTCGTACACTAACCTGTACCCTAAATCATACCCGTTCCCTAAGGCTAACCCTAATCCTAACCCTAACCCTAACCCTTACCCTAAACGTTACCCTAACCCATACCCTAATCCTAATCCATACACTAAGACTAACCCGTACGCTAACACGTACCCTAACCCTAAAACGTTGTCGTACACTAACCTGTATCCTAAACCGTACCTGTTCCCTAACCCTAACCCTAACACTATCCTTTACCCTAAACCTTACCGTAACCCGTACCCTAATCCTAACCCATACACTAAGACTAACCCGTACCCTAACACGTGCCCTAACCCTAAACCGTTTTCATACCCTAACCTGTAACCTAAACCATACCCGTTCCCTAACCCTTCCCCCGAAGCCTTACACTAACCCGTACCCTAATCCTAACCCGTACACTAACACTCACCCGTACCCTAACACGTACGCTAACCCTAAACCGTTGTCGTACCCTAAATCGTACCCGTTCCCTAACCATAACCCTATCCCTAACCGTAACCCTAACCCTTACCCTAAGCCTTATCCTAACCCGTACCCTAATCCTAACCTGTACACTAACAGTAACACGTATCCTAACCCATACCCTAACCCGTAACCTAACCCATATCCTAAACCCTAATCCTTACCCCTAACTTAATTTTCTTTTGTTTTGAATTTTTAAAAATATTTTTCTGTGGTTAAAATAAATTAGCAGAACAACAAAATAAAAGGGAAAGTATCCTGAGTGTCCCTCAAAAAACTAAGTCTGAAATACTTGCTACTTCTGTTCTATGGAATGTTATGTAGCCTACAAAAAAGTGTGAGAGCTAAATCTGTTTCTCTACAGTGAGAAACATAATGTTCCAGATGATAGAACACCTGGATAAAATGAGAACGCTACACACTATGCTGCTTGTTTCAATAAATGGGAAAGGATGGCAAGTGGTAAAACATTATCTTTTCCTTTAATCTTTTTAAATTTCACTTGTTACTAAGAACTTGAATTATAATTGTAC
>NW_020841625.1:0-1714 GCF_003676395.1 Aethalodelphis obliquidens | reverse complement strand
AACCTACAACCAAGATTACTCTACCCGGCAAGGATCTCATTCAGATTTGATGGAGAAATCAAAAGCTTTACAGACAACCAAAAGCTAAGAGAATTCAGCACCACCAAACCAGCTCTACAACAAACGCTAAAGAAACTTCTCTAAGTGGGAAACACAAGAGAAGAAGAGGACCTACTAAAACAAACGCAAAACAACTAAGAAAATGGCCATAGGAACATACATATCAATAATTACCTTAAAAGTGAATGGATTAAATGCTCCAACCAAAAGACACAGGCTTGCTGAATGGATACAAAAACAAGACCCACATATAAGCTGTCTACAAGAGACCCACTTCAGACCTAGGGACACATACACATTGAAAGTGAGGGGATGAAAAAGATATTCTATGCAAATGGATATCAAAAGAAAGCTGGAGTAGCAATACTCATATCAGATAAAATAGACTTTAAAATAAAGAATGTTACAAGAGACTAGGAAGGACACTACATAATGATCAAGGGATCAATCCAAGAAGAAGATATAACAATTATAAATATATATGCACCCAACATAGGAGCACCTCAATACATAAGGCAACTGCTAACAGCTATAAAAGACGAAATTAACAGTACCACAATTATAGTGGGGGACTTTAACACTTCACACCAATGGACAGATCATCCAAAATGAAAATACATAAGGAAACAGAAGCTTTAAATGACACAATAGACCAAACAGATTTAATTGATATTTATAGGACATTCCATCCAAAAACAGCAGATTACACTTTCTTCTCAAGTGCGCACGGAACATTCTCCAGGATAGATCACATCTTGGGTCACAGATCAAACCTCAGTAAATTTAAGAAAACTAAAATAATATCAAGCATCTTTTCTGACCACAACGCTCTGAGATTAGAAATGAATTACAGGGGGCTTCCCTGGTGGCACAGTGGTTGACTCTACCTGCCAATGCAGGGGACACGGGTTCGAGCCCTGGTCTGGGAAGATCCCACATGCCGTGGAGCAACTGGGTCCATGAGCCACAACTACTGAGACTGCACATCTGGAGCGTGTGCTCCACAACAAGAGAGGCCGCGATAGTGAGAGGCCCACGCACCACAATGAAGAGTGGCCCCCGCTTGCCACGACTAGAGAAAGCCCTCGCACAGAAACGAAGACCCAACAGAGCCAAAAATAAATTATTAAAAAAAAAAACCTTAGAACAGCTATTAAAAAAAAAAAGAAATGAACTACAGGGAAGAAAACGTAAAAAACGCAAACACATGGAGGCTAAACAATACATTACTAAATAACCAAGAGATCACGGAAGAAATCAAAGAGGAAATCCAAAAATACCTAGAGACAAAGGACAATGAAAACACGACAATTCAAAACCTATGGGATGCAGCATAAGCAGTTCTAAGAGGGAAGTTTATAGCTATACACCTTACCTCAAGAAACAGCAAACATCTCAAATAAACAATCTAACCTTACACCTAAAGGAACTAGAGAAAGAAGAACAAACAAAACCCAAAGTTAGCAGAAGGAAAGAAATCATAAAGATCAGAGCAGAAATAAATGAAATAGAAACAAAGAAAACAATAGCAAAGATCAATAAAACTAAAAGCTGGTCCTTTGAGACGATAAACAAAATTGATAAATGATTAGCCAGACTCATCAAGAAAAACAGGGAGAGGACTCAAATCAATAAAATTAGATATGAAAAAGGA
>NW_020841624.1:0-1714 GCF_003676395.1 Aethalodelphis obliquidens | reverse complement strand
AACCTACAACCAAGATTACTCTACCCGGCAAGGATCTCATTCAGATTTGATGGAGAAATCAAAAGCTTTACAGACAACCAAAAGCTAAGAGAATTCAGCACCACCAAACCAGCTCTACAACAAACGCTAAAGAAACTTCTCTAAGTGGGAAACACAAGAGAAGAAGAGGACCTACTAAAACAAACGCAAAACAACTAAGAAAATGGCCATAGGAACATACATATCAATAATTACCTTAAAAGTGAATGGATTAAATGCTCCAACCAAAAGACACAGGCTTGCTGAATGGATACAAAAACAAGACCCACATATAAGCTGTCTACAAGAGACCCACTTCAGACCTAGGGACACATACACATTGAAAGTGAGGGGATGAAAAAGATATTCTATGCAAATGGATATCAAAAGAAAGCTGGAGTAGCAATACTCATATCAGATAAAATAGACTTTAAAATAAAGAATGTTACAAGAGACTAGGAAGGACACTACATAATGATCAAGGGATCAATCCAAGAAGAAGATATAACAATTATAAATATATATGCACCCAACATAGGAGCACCTCAATACATAAGGCAACTGCTAACAGCTATAAAAGACGAAATTAACAGTACCACAATTATAGTGGGGGACTTTAACACTTCACACCAATGGACAGATCATCCAAAATGAAAATACATAAGGAAACAGAAGCTTTAAATGACACAATAGACCAAACAGATTTAATTGATATTTATAGGACATTCCATCCAAAAACAGCAGATTACACTTTCTTCTCAAGTGCGCACGGAACATTCTCCAGGATAGATCACATCTTGGGTCACAGATCAAACCTCAGTAAATTTAAGAAAACTAAAATAATATCAAGCATCTTTTCTGACCACAACGCTCTGAGATTAGAAATGAATTACAGGGGGCTTCCCTGGTGGCACAGTGGTTGACTCTACCTGCCAATGCAGGGGACACGGGTTCGAGCCCTGGTCTGGGAAGATCCCACATGCCGTGGAGCAACTGGGTCCATGAGCCACAACTACTGAGACTGCACATCTGGAGCGTGTGCTCCACAACAAGAGAGGCCGCGATAGTGAGAGGCCCACGCACCACAATGAAGAGTGGCCCCCGCTTGCCACGACTAGAGAAAGCCCTCGCACAGAAACGAAGACCCAACAGAGCCAAAAATAAATTATTAAAAAAAAAAACCTTAGAACAGCTATTAAAAAAAAAAAGAAATGAACTACAGGGAAGAAAACGTAAAAAACGCAAACACATGGAGGCTAAACAATACATTACTAAATAACCAAGAGATCACGGAAGAAATCAAAGAGGAAATCCAAAAATACCTAGAGACAAAGGACAATGAAAACACGACAATTCAAAACCTATGGGATGCAGCATAAGCAGTTCTAAGAGGGAAGTTTATAGCTATACACCTTACCTCAAGAAACAGCAAACATCTCAAATAAACAATCTAACCTTACACCTAAAGGAACTAGAGAAAGAAGAACAAACAAAACCCAAAGTTAGCAGAAGGAAAGAAATCATAAAGATCAGAGCAGAAATAAATGAAATAGAAACAAAGAAAACAATAGCAAAGATCAATAAAACTAAAAGCTGGTCCTTTGAGACGATAAACAAAATTGATAAATGATTAGCCAGACTCATCAAGAAAAACAGGGAGAGGACTCAAATCAATAAAATTAGATATGAAAAAGGA
>NW_020841623.1:0-1715 GCF_003676395.1 Aethalodelphis obliquidens | reverse complement strand
CCAGACCCCCGGGGTGGGAGGTGGGCCTCTGAAGCATGTGTGACCCTCACAGTTGTTCCGGGACCCGCACTGCACTTGGCCAGCCTGAGTGCAGTGGAGGACCAGCAGGTGAGAACCCACATGCGGCAGGCGCTGGGGCTCCTCCAGCCACCACGGTCCACCCGGACCTCCAGTCTGAGTGACACAGGCTCTAATTCGTACACCTTCCAGTTCTCAGGGTTCCGCTCATGTGTGATGCTAAAGAAGTGGCCAGTGATCAGTTGATCACCCTACCCTGAGTTTACCTACATCAGTTGCCCGTCTGGGCGCTGAAACACCAGCCCGGGGTGGACGTGGCAGAGCTGCCGCCACCGCCGCCTCCATAACACCTGAACTGCCTGGTCCCACCACTCACGCTGGGCCAGCTTCCTCACCTCACCTCTTACCATCACCACTTCGCTTAACAAAATGAGGTTTCTATTGGAATTTCTTCTGGCGTTTCTCATTGGTCTGGAAGTATACACTAACATTTGTAAAGCACTTGGACAGCTTTGACCAAATTATGTTATTTTGCATGTTTGTTTACATATAATCCCTGTTCAGTCTGACGTCTTGAAACCAAATGGCAACTACTAAATTTCCCAATCTCCAATGTTTGAAAATCTGAGTAAAAATTAGAAACCTCTCATTGTAAACATATAGAAGATTGAATGTATGGGAATATGCGCACCCAAATTATGTACTTATTTAGTCCTGCTAATTGATTTTTTTTGCAGGCTATGACTTAAACCAACTCACTGCCTGTACTTAAGTGAGAAACGATTAACATCCTCCAGTCAGTGCCAGCACCCACACTCGGGGAAAGTCAGAAGTGCCCTTAGCTGTCCTGTACATCCGACCATCTGGAGGGGAGGAAACTGAGAGCAGGGAAGGAGAAGAAATCCCTGGAGGAAGCTTCCTCACCCCCACTCCAGACGGGGCACACGGGGTGGGAGAGCAGTTTGGCATGCACTCCCCTCACTAAGACTGTGTGGTTCATGCTGGTCTTCAGAACTCACTTCGTGCTTCACTTGAGGGATTCGGTTGTGGAGGCTTCACTGTGATTGCAGGTTGGGTCTTCTCTGCCCGCCTCCCCCACATATTTCACTTTGCCCTCAAGTCTTCATTTTTACAGGCAAACAGTGTGTCTCAGTGGGCAGAGCTGAGCACGCAGTAGGCAAAGGCTTGACTCTCAGATGTAATATATATTCATATTATTATATTAACTCATTTATATTGATTAATTTACTTTATTACAACTATATAAACATAATATATAAATAATATATAATATAGCAATACTATAATAATATTTATATTCCAGTAATATATGTTAATATTGATAATGTATAGGCTAATTTAGTTAGTGACATCACTGGCAAGAAGACTAATGAAGACAAAATAAATCAGAAGAGCCCAGAACTTTTAAGATCTTTGAGGGAACGCCTTGCCCATGATGTAAACGGAGAGAAGTATATGGAAGGTGTTGGCTAGGGCTGCCTGCACTGCTCCTTTTGACCCCTGTTGCTGGGTCAAGAGTGAACCAGGGCACCCCAAGTGTGTGGGTAAAGCAGGATCCCAGAGGCCAGGGCAAATCCACCCTGGCCAAGTGCCTTCCTTCTTTCACCACATTGCAGTGTCCCAGTCCGCGCGCACCTCAGCTCCTCATTTACACTCTTGTGAACAAATGTTGTCAC
>NW_020841622.1:0-1715 GCF_003676395.1 Aethalodelphis obliquidens | reverse complement strand
CATGAAAGGACTTTACATTGACATCCCAAAAGCCTCATAGGAATTACATAACGAAAAATAAAATTGGATTCTGTATAATTTCTAATTTGTTAGCTGGCCAGAATACTGGTATTTCAGCCAGTCCTCTGGTAGTTCCGATGACGTCCCCATGATCACCCAGGCATAATAAGAATGGCTTTAGGATTTGGGAGCCAAAATGTTCCTCAGTATTTACTGCTTTGCTAGTCCATTTAAGAAAATGGACTATTGAAAAAATAGCTTCAGACACAATATGGCATTTTATGATTTAGCATGAAATCTGAGAAATATAGAGGTTATCTGAAGCCTGCAATAGTAAAGTTCCCTCTGCTATTGAAGTTATTGTCTTTAAACAAAGATTCTACATCACTAATGCTATATACATATATTTTATGATATTCAGGTTAATTTCCTCTTTTCTCTAAGGAAGTAATTGGTTGCTTGGTATGAGAGATGGTGTGGCTTCCAAAGGTGAAAAGTATTATTTTGTTGTAATTTCTGGCTACCTAAGGATGGGAGAGGCCCAGGACACTGCAGTCAGTATATTATGTGGAGCAGGTTATATTGTGGTTTATTTATGAACTTTTACATGTTTATTTTCTTTTTTGCGGTACGCGGACCTCTCACTGTTGCGGCCTCTCCCGTTGAGGAGCACAGACTCCAGAGGCGCAGGCTCAGCGGCCATGGCTCACGGGCCTAGCCACTCCGCAGCATGTGAGATCTTCCCGGACTGGGGCACGAACCCGTGTCCCCTGCATCAGCAGGCAGACTCTCAACCACTGCGCCACAAGGGAAGGCCACATGTTTATTTTCTATGCAAGTTTGTGTGCTCCTTTTGGAGTTTTGGTAGATAAGTGTTTTGTAACTTTGGAATACTTGGAGTTTTATATATATATATATATATATATATATATATATAAAAAACATATATATATATTTTTTAATGTAGTAGTTAAAGCCGTGGAGAGTGTACTAGTCTACCTAGGTTCAAATTCTGGCTTTACCCTATGACTTCCCTGTGGCTTCCTCTGCTCACCTATTAAAAAGGATGATAATAAGACTGCTGTGGCGAGTTACATACTAAGTTCTATTTAAGCATTTGCTATAATGATCATGTATACTCAAAGGCAAGGAACTTGCCCCTTGATCGTCTCTGTATTCCTAGTGCTTAAGAATTCCTAGTGCTTTCCTAGTGCATTGTCTTAGGATAGAGATAGCTCAGTATAGTTCTTCTCACTATAAAGTACTGTTACGTTGAAAGTCTTTGCTTATGTACTAATAATCTATGACATATCTGCTGAGGACAAGGAAAGGAATAGTTTTAAAACTGCAATGGATAACAAAAGATTGTATGATGTAATGCCTTTATTATGTAATTATAAAACTAACAAATGATCATGGTAGAAAATTTGAAAAACTCCTAGACAAAAGAGAGATCAACAAAATTTGGAGTAACTTTCAGAGTGTAGAGTTGTCCATGAATATTAGTGCTTTCGTATTTTCTAGGACTTTCAGTAGACTCTGCTTCTTAAGAGTGTATTCATGATATTTTATTTTAATGATGTTTTCATCATGGGGACACACACACACAGAAATCTGTTAAAAAAGAAGAAAGAAAGAAAGACATGTAAATCACTGATGTTTCAGATGGCCACATGAAATAAAGTGAGAAAGGTCAACAAGCTGAAAGAATGTGG
>NW_020841621.1:843-1987 GCF_003676395.1 Aethalodelphis obliquidens | reverse complement strand
GTGAGGGAAGTGAGTAGAGGGATATGTGGGAGGTGAGGGGAGGGAAGTGAGTGATTTGAGGTGAGGGAGGTGAGGTAAAGGAGATGAGGGAGGTGAGGTGAAGGAGGAGAGGTGAGGGAGGTGAGGGCGGTGAGGTGATGTATGTGAGGTGAGTTGATGTAGGTGACGTGAGGTGTGGGAGGTGAGAGAGGTGAGGTGTGGGGTTTTTGCGAAGTGAGGTGAGGGACGTGAGGTGAGGTGAGGGAGGTGAGGAGAAGAGTGGGAGGTGAGGAAGTTGAGGTGAGTGAAGTAAGGGTGAGATGAGGGAGGTGAAGTGCTGTGAGTGACGTGAGGTGAGGTGACGGAAAGTGATGTGAGGTGAGGGAGTTGAGGTGAGAGAGGAGAGGGAGTTGAGATGTGGGAGGTGAGGGAGTTGAATGGAAGTAGGTGAGGGAAGGGAGGTGAGGGAGATAAGGTGAGGTGAGGGAAGTCAGGACACGTGTTGGAGGTTAGGAGTCATGAGGGAGGTGAGGGAGGTGAGGTGAGGGACATGAAATGAGGGAGATGAGGGAGGTGAGATGAGGGAGGTTAGGGAGGTGAGGTGAGGGAATTCAGGTAAGAGGTGGTTGTAGAGGTGAGTTGAGCGAGGTGAGGTGACGGAGGTGAGGTAYGTGAGGTGAGGGAGGTGATATGTGGCAGATGGGGAAAGTGGGGTGAGAGAGGTGATGTGAGGGAGATGAAGGTGAAGTGAGGGAGATGAGGTGAGGAAGGTGAGGTGAGGTGATGCAGGTGAGTTGAGGCAGGTTACGGTGATGACGGGAGGGAGTTGAGGTGACGGAGCTGAGGTAAGTTGAGGTGCAAGAGGAGATGTGAGGTGAGGTGCGGTAGGTGAGTTGTGAGGGAGGTGAGGTGAGGTACGTGAGGTAGGTGAGGTGAGGGATGTGAGTGGATGGAGGTGAGATGTGTTGATGGAGGTGAGGAGAGGTGTGGGAGGGGAGGAAGGTGAGGAGAGGGAGGTGAGGTGAGGTGAGAGAAGTGAGTTGATGTGAGGGAGTTGAGCTGAGGTGAGGGAAGTGAGGGAAATGTGTGGGAAGTGAAGGAGGTGAGTGGAGGAAGGTGAGGAGGTGAGGTGAGGGAGGTGTGGTGAGGTGATATGAGGGAGGTG
>NW_020841621.1:0-743 GCF_003676395.1 Aethalodelphis obliquidens | reverse complement strand
GGTGAGGGAGGTGAGGTGAGCGAGGTGAAGTGAGGTGAGGGAGGTGATGTGATGGAAGTGAGGGAGGTGAGGACACGTGTTGGAGGTGAGGAGACGTGAGGGAGGTGAGGGAGGTGAGGTGACAGAGGTGACGTGAGGTGAGGGAGGTGAGGTGAGGGAGGTGAGGGAAGTTAGGTGAGGGAAATCAGGTGAGGTGAGGTTGGAGAAGTGAGGTAGCGAAGTGAGGGGACAGACGTGAGGGACGTGAGTTGAGGGAGGTGATATATGGCAGGTGAGGAAAGTGAGGTGAGGGAGGTGAGGTGAGGAATGTGAGGTGAGATAGGTGAGGTGAGGTTACTGAGGTGAGGAGAGATGTGGCAGGTGATGGAGGTGAATTAGAGAGGTGAGGTGAGTTGAGGGACGTGAGGTGATATTAGGGAGTTGAGAAGAGATGAGGGACCTGAAGGAGGTTAGTTGAGGGTGGAGAAGTGACAGAGGTGAGGACGGTGAGGAGACGGAAGTGAGGTGAGGTGAGGGAGGTGAGGTGAGGTCTGGAAGGTGAGGTTAGTGATGTGAGGGAGGTGAGGTGAGGGAGGTAATGTGAGGGACGATAGGGAGGTGAGCTGAGCAATGTGAGGTGAGGGAGGTGAGGTAACGTGAGGGAGGTGAGGTGAGGTGAGGGAGGTTAGGAGAGTAGGTTGAGGGAGGGAGGGAGTGGAGCTGAGGTAGGGAGGGAGGTGAGAATAGGGAGGTGAGTTAAGGGA
>NW_020841620.1:863-1716 GCF_003676395.1 Aethalodelphis obliquidens | reverse complement strand
CAGTATATTTTTGGACGATAGCTGTCATTTATAACTCTGCAGGTTTGTGAATTACATGCCCCGGAGCTCCTTTCTTCAACTCGCTTTCTTTTGAGCTGGCCGCAACACCGCAGGATGTCTTCAGGCCCTAATCTGGTTCCGACACGGAACGCTGAGCCTTTGGTTATTTCCTCTTCCTGGTGGGAAATGAGAGTTAAATTTGCCCGTCCAGACACCTCCAGCTAGTCTCTCATTGGTTCTTCCTATTCCTGTTCATCTTCCGCAGAAATTACAAACTGGGCCAAACAGGAGGTTAAAGGCGATGACTCTACATGTGGGGAGATTGTTACTAAAGCATCTGGAATGTTGCACCCGAGTACCAGGGGAGGAAAACTGAGACATATTTGAACACGTCTCCCGTTCACATGGTTGATCATCCTCTGGGTTCCACATGCATGTTTTAGCTGAAGGAAGAATACCTTAAACCTGGAGAGTTGAGACCCGTGGAATGGGTACCATGCAATATGACTTCAAAGGGTCTTCATTTGCTCACGGAACCTCTCCAATCCTATCACTGCTGCGTTTATGCCCCTGTACGCATGCTTGATTCTCTTTTGGAGACATAGCAATCCATAGGTTTTAAGATACTTACAAGTCAGGTACATTCCTAGGCATTTAATATGGGGTGTTGAGTCCATTTCGTTGAGCAAGGAGTAGCTCTTGTCTATTCCATATTTGGCTTAAGGAGCTTTATCTGTGCTCATATTAATCTCTGGTTTTTTGCAGCACCCCAACTCACCTTTCGTCTTAAGCAAGCATAAGTTGGTTTTCTAAATTTGAGACGCTGTTCTGTTTTGGAATTCAGTTCCTGTGT
>NW_020841620.1:0-853 GCF_003676395.1 Aethalodelphis obliquidens | reverse complement strand
CAGTATATTTTTGGACGATAGCTGTCATTTATAACTCTGCAGGTTTGTGAATTACATGCCCCGGAGCTCCTTTCTTCAACTCGCTTTCTTTTGAGCTGGCCGCAACACCGCAGGATGTCTTCAGGCCCTAATCTGGTTCCGACACGGAACGCTGAGCCTTTGGTTATTTCCTCTTCCTGGTGGGAAATGAGAGTTAAATTTGCCCGTCCAGACACCTCCAGCTAGTCTCTCATTGGTTCTTCCTATTCCTGTTCATCTTCCGCAGAAATTACAAACTGGGCCAAACAGGAGGTTAAAGGCGATGACTCTACATGTGGGGAGATTGTTACTAAAGCATCTGGAATGTTGCACCCGAGTACCAGGGGAGGAAAACTGAGACATATTTGAACACGTCTCCCGTTCACATGGTTGATCATCCTCTGGGTTCCACATGCATGTTTTAGCTGAAGGAAGAATACCTTAAACCTGGAGAGTTGAGACCCGTGGAATGGGTACCATGCAATATGACTTCAAAGGGTCTTCATTTGCTCACGGAACCTCTCCAATCCTATCACTGCTGCGTTTATGCCCCTGTACGCATGCTTGATTCTCTTTTGGAGACATAGCAATCCATAGGTTTTAAGATACTTACAAGTCAGGTACATTCCTAGGCATTTAATATGGGGTGTTGAGTCCATTTCGTTGAGCAAGGAGTAGCTCTTGTCTATTCCATATTTGGCTTAAGGAGCTTTATCTGTGCTCATATTAATCTCTGGTTTTTTGCAGCACCCCAACTCACCTTTCGTCTTAAGCAAGCATAAGTTGGTTTTCTAAATTTGAGACGCTGTTCTGTTTTGGAATTCAGTTCCTGTGT
>NW_020841619.1:0-1718 GCF_003676395.1 Aethalodelphis obliquidens | reverse complement strand
AAATGACTGAGAATTAATGAAAATCATTATGGATAGGAGCAAAGGATATGTACCAAGATGTTCACTAAAGCATTGTCTACAATTGTGAAAATGAAAACATATATTATAAACTGTATAACAACAGACATGAAGTATTTACTACTACATGGTCTACTATGAAACCATTAAAATAATGATGTAGAAACAAAAAAATGTGAAAAATGGGTTTTAAAATAAAACAATAACACATTAATATTAGATTATTTAGTTATTATTCTGGGTCCAACCAGAAGAAAAACAAACAGTAATTTGAGCATGGAAAGTGTAATGAAAAAACTATTAATTTATGAAAGAGGATTAGAGTAAGGAAGGAATGGCCAGCGACAAGTAAAGAGAACGCCAAAACACACAGTTAGCAGAAACAAGGAGAGCCGCTAACTCTCCAGTTGAAAAGAAGACCTCCTCCTCCCTGCCCACAGGACTGAGGTCCAGACCCGGTTGAAAAGAGCATGACTGTGGCTCACTGGACGGTAAAGAAGCTGCTGTGGTGTCTCATGGTGGAACTTTCTGGAAACATGCCCTCTGTAAGTTGCTGGAAATCCACATTCTAGGGTTCAGTAAAACTATGCACGGGGAGATTTCTAACCTGAGGCGCTACTCCAAAACTTCTTGATAGAAGATGCTGACGGAAGCTGTCGTCCACTGCTCTCTCTGCGCACTGCTGAAGCCGACTACCGGAGAAGTTGTGAGCCCCGGAAGCAGGACTGAGGACGCCCTCAGAGCTGCAGGAGTGAGTGGGTGCTGAAGAGGCCACCAAGAGCCTTCCCAGCAAGCACCGGGGCATCACGAAGCAACACCTTCCTCAGGTGCCATCAATTAGGAAAGCCTAACATCACACAAGCTGGCCAAGGAAAAACTATTTAAAGGACCCATAGCACTTTTCACAGAGCAAGTAACAAAAGAGTGAATTTCGAGCTGAGAGGTGGTAATCAATGTTACCTCAAGAAAAATTAAATTAAAACGGAGTTGTTTTTTTTTTTTTTGCGGTACACGGGCCTCTCACTGTTGTGGCCTCTCTCGTTGCGGAGCACAGGTTCCGGACGCTCAGGCTCAGCGGCCATGGCTCACGGGCCCAGCCGCTCCGCAGCATGTGGGATCTTCCCGGACGGGGGCACGAATCCGCGTCCCCTGCATCGGCAGGCAGACTCTCAACCACTGCACCACCAGGGAAGCCCTAAAAAGGAGTTTTTATCACATAATCAGTGAAATGCAAATTCAAGCAATAAGATGCCATTTTTGACTAAAAAACAAACTGACACAAAGAGTATATAATATTAAAACGTTAACAATGGCTCTCTTTGGGTGGGAAATTACCAGAGAATTTCTCATTTTTCTTGGAGCATTGCCATTTTCCTACAATATAAATGTACATAGATTTACAATGCACAAAAATAAAATACAATTATCAACTCAGCTACCCAATAAACTTAACTTTTACTCTGTATTTAATTACAGCATAAAATGTAAGAACAAATGCAATATGGATGCTGCATATTACAGGGACTCGATCAGTCTTACTCATTTTGTGGAATCAAGGAAAGGACCATTCAAGCGTTTCCATGAGTTTCTCTTCCATTCTACCTAAAACTCCCTCTTGCTGGAGGAATTCTGTCGATCAAATTCTAGTTATCCAAATCAACACATTTAATATATCTTACAGGGGTATTAGTGCTTTGTGT
>NW_020841618.1:0-1722 GCF_003676395.1 Aethalodelphis obliquidens | reverse complement strand
GC
This sequence comes from Aethalodelphis obliquidens, assembly GCF_003676395.1. Lineage (NCBI taxonomy): Eukaryota > Metazoa > Chordata > Mammalia > Artiodactyla > Delphinidae > Aethalodelphis > Aethalodelphis obliquidens. Next base: position 1,720 of record NW_020841618.1, on the reverse strand, counting down.
GTCAACTCAGTCCTATTCCCACCAAAGTAGAACATAGCCCCCTCATTCCCCCCTTTCTCATGAACCAGAGGAGCCAATCTTGGGTCCTCAAGGCTCAGTTTCTTCAATTTCTGAGGCCTCGCAGGGCTGATATTGTGTTCTTAATATCATTAGCTGGACTGTATTTATTCTTTCGCGAACAAAATTCATGACTTTACTGAGTATACAGGGGCCTATAGTGAGGAGGAGAAGGAGGCATAGTAGAGGGCCCAGGATGGGGAGGAGGAAGGGGAGCATCCCATGAAATCCTGACCAAAGGGGATTATCCGCTAATTCTTGCCGGCGGCGAGCTAGGTCTTCCTGGAGCTGGTGGATCTTGTTTCTTACAATGCCTGATTTATTCGCATAGAAACAACATTTTTCTTTTAGGGCGAGGCATATCCCACCCTGTTCAGCTGTCAGCAAGTCTAAGCCCCTCCTATTCTGTAGGACCACCTCGGCCAGCGAATCTAATTGGTCCTGTAAGTCCTGAATGGTCCCAGAGAGAGTTTCTACATCTTCTATTAATTGCCTAGACAGCTGACTATATGAGTGAAGGGAGACCCCAAGACCCGTACTTCCTGTGGCCACAGCTCCTGTAATTCCTAATCCTACCAGGAGGGGTATGACTGTAATGGCTCGTTTGGTTCTCCCTGCCCAAAGGTCAAAGCTGGGAATGGGCAATGGGGTGTCTCCCGAGATTAGGTCTACATTGGGGAGGAGGGTGGCTAGGTTGCAGACCCCTGTCCAATTCGGGGGTAAATAGGTGTATGCTAGGTTATTTCCACAGACAAAAACAGTGGTGTTAGGACTACAGAGGGAGGAGTTCACGGGGATATACTGACTACATCCAGTGGATGAAAGGATTCCCAAGTCAATACTGGCGTTAGAGAGGGAATCGTTCTTAACAAAGCATGAGGTATTAAAGGTGGTTGAAAATTTTGAAAATTGTATGGGGAACGGCTCGGGGAGTAAAGTAGGGTTACATCGTTCGCTGATGTTTAAATTGGCGAAGGTGGGGATGGCTATAGGGCGGGGCGGTCCTTGAGGAAGGCAGAGCCAGCAATCCTGTGCTAAGTTGGGGTTGGTGGCATTCAAAAGCGCAAAAGTAGCTTCTAGTATGGACATGGTCTGGGAGTCCAATTCAGAGGGATCGGCCTTAGGGAGAATTAGGGGGTGGTAGCTGAGCTGTGGGTACAGATGCCGATAGACCTCTTCTATTTGTCTTCGGGTTTCTATCTGGCGCACTGCGTCCTGGGGCCCCCCACCGTCTGACATATGTGTGGGGGCCCTGGTATTCCAGCATACCGGGGTCCCGGGGGTGCCAGTGCATCCAGCCTGAAGGTATTTATTATCATCACTAATGGTGGGGCTTTTATTATTCTGTAGTATGGCTGTGAAATAAGTCTTGTTATTGGCCCCTATACATTGCTGGTAAGAGGAATAGCACATGCTATGCATTGATTCCTGGAAGGTAGAACAGGGGCAAGTAGCTCGAGGGGGGAGTGGCTTAGGCTTATGGTAGCATTGCCAGTTTTGAGAGGCCCCGGTAACCCTATATTCCTGAACAAGATACGCAGTTATGCTCCCGCAGTCCTGCATATGAGTATATCCTCGGGGAACAACAGGAGTCTCCATAGTACCTCCCCTGCACTCGCACGGTGCACCATATAGTAGTTGTATTAAAGTATTCTTATTGGGG
>NW_020841617.1:0-1724 GCF_003676395.1 Aethalodelphis obliquidens | reverse complement strand
TCCTAGAGGAGATTGACCAGAACAGAGCCTCCATCCCCATGGCAGCACTATCCAACTGAAAAATAAAGTGAGCCATGTTACGAGTCATATATATAATGTAAAACTTTCTAGTAATCACGTTAAAAAAAAAAAGGAAAAAGAAATTAATTTTAATAACACATTTAACTCATATGCAAAATGTTATCATTTCAACATGTAACCAATGTAAAAATATTAATAAGAAATTTTATCTTTTTTGTACTAATCTTTCAAAACTTGCTCATGTTTTACACTTATGGGGCATCTCAATTCAGTCTAGCCATATTTCAAGTGCTTGATAGTCACATGTAGTCAGTGGCTACCATATTGGTTAGTGAGAATTGCTGGCATCACTGAGAAAACACTTGGGACCAGTGTAGGAAGTGAGGGCTTGCCTTTGTTCAGGATCTAGGGTAAGAGCCTACATTTCAAGGTTCCTCAGAAAGGGGCACACCTATTGGCTCACTGCGTTTGGCCAGAAGGGGCGGCTAGATCTGCTAACTGGGGACCCTTGAAGGAGGATAACAGCAGTGTGTTGAAGCATCTCCAGGTCTTGCAGCTATATGATGACTCCAAGAGGGACTTGGGAGAGGTGGGGAGTATGCCTTCTGCCAAGTATCAGCAGAAGGATGTCATTTTGCCAGTTTATGCTGCTCTGATGCTAGCTCATAAAAACAAACTTTTGTGCCTTCTACCATGAGTCTGATTGCCACTCCCCGAGAGAGACAAAGAGGCTGACCTGCAGTAACATTGAGAGAAAACACAATCCTGTAGAAACGAAGAAGGAGCACAACTAATTTGGGGAGACTAAGTCACTTGAGGAAAGAAGACCAAATTGAATAGCTAGGATAGAAAGGGTTCTATCAAATCAGAAGTAATGAAAAGTTGGAAGAGAAATTAAGCAAAAAGTAATGACTCTCAAAGAGATACATTTAGAGTATAAAAAGGATTTTTGAGAACTGACTAAATCAGCTTGGGCTGCTATAACAAAATACCAGAGTATGGGTAACTTAAATAACAGACATTTAGTTCTCACAGTTCTGGAGTCTGGGAAATCTAAGATCAGGGTGTCAGCAGATTCAGTTCTTGTTCAGGGCCCTGTTCCTGTCTTGCAGACAGCTGCCTTCTCTTGTGTTCTCACATGGTGGAGAGAAGAAGGTCTGGTGTCTCTTCTTATAAGGGCACTAATCCCATCCTGGAGGCTCCACCCTTATGACTTCATTTAAACCTAATTACCTCCCAAAGGCCTCTCTTGCTACTACCACCACATTGGGGTTATGGCTTCAACATGTAAATTTGGGGGGAACATTAACATTCAATCCATAACTGATTTCCAAATGAAAAAATTTTAATAGTTGAACTGAAAAAGAGTATAACGTTTGCTGAGAATAGAATTAGTGTTCGGGGAGATCAAGGGAAAGAAATAACTTATACAACACAGCAAAAACACAGGGGAACATGACTGCAGGGATCAGGCAATATTCAGGAAATATAATGTGAATAACAGGACTTCTAGAAAGAGAAAATAGAATATGTGAAAAAGCAATAGGTGGAAGATTAGGTTATTGTTCAAAAAGACTCTTCACCCCTTCATGGCAGAATGTATTTCCTGCCCCACTGACTCTGGTCTTGGCCACATGGACAGTATGTCAGTTTCTGAGCTGCTCTGACATCCCTTGCCTCTTTATTCCCTTATGCTGGTGGTA
>NW_020841616.1:0-1724 GCF_003676395.1 Aethalodelphis obliquidens | reverse complement strand
TCCTAGAGGAGATTGACCAGAACAGAGCCTCCATCCCCATGGCAGCACTATCCAACTGAAAAATAAAGTGAGCCATGTTACGAGTCATATATATAATGTAAAACTTTCTAGTAATCACGTTAAAAAAAAAAAGGAAAAAGAAATTAATTTTAATAACACATTTAACTCATATGCAAAATGTTATCATTTCAACATGTAACCAATGTAAAAATATTAATAAGAAATTTTATCTTTTTTGTACTAATCTTTCAAAACTTGCTCATGTTTTACACTTATGGGGCATCTCAATTCAGTCTAGCCATATTTCAAGTGCTTGATAGTCACATGTAGTCAGTGGCTACCATATTGGTTAGTGAGAATTGCTGGCATCACTGAGAAAACACTTGGGACCAGTGTAGGAAGTGAGGGCTTGCCTTTGTTCAGGATCTAGGGTAAGAGCCTACATTTCAAGGTTCCTCAGAAAGGGGCACACCTATTGGCTCACTGCGTTTGGCCAGAAGGGGCGGCTAGATCTGCTAACTGGGGACCCTTGAAGGAGGATAACAGCAGTGTGTTGAAGCATCTCCAGGTCTTGCAGCTATATGATGACTCCAAGAGGGACTTGGGAGAGGTGGGGAGTATGCCTTCTGCCAAGTATCAGCAGAAGGATGTCATTTTGCCAGTTTATGCTGCTCTGATGCTAGCTCATAAAAACAAACTTTTGTGCCTTCTACCATGAGTCTGATTGCCACTCCCCGAGAGAGACAAAGAGGCTGACCTGCAGTAACATTGAGAGAAAACACAATCCTGTAGAAACGAAGAAGGAGCACAACTAATTTGGGGAGACTAAGTCACTTGAGGAAAGAAGACCAAATTGAATAGCTAGGATAGAAAGGGTTCTATCAAATCAGAAGTAATGAAAAGTTGGAAGAGAAATTAAGCAAAAAGTAATGACTCTCAAAGAGATACATTTAGAGTATAAAAAGGATTTTTGAGAACTGACTAAATCAGCTTGGGCTGCTATAACAAAATACCAGAGTATGGGTAACTTAAATAACAGACATTTAGTTCTCACAGTTCTGGAGTCTGGGAAATCTAAGATCAGGGTGTCAGCAGATTCAGTTCTTGTTCAGGGCCCTGTTCCTGTCTTGCAGACAGCTGCCTTCTCTTGTGTTCTCACATGGTGGAGAGAAGAAGGTCTGGTGTCTCTTCTTATAAGGGCACTAATCCCATCCTGGAGGCTCCACCCTTATGACTTCATTTAAACCTAATTACCTCCCAAAGGCCTCTCTTGCTACTACCACCACATTGGGGTTATGGCTTCAACATGTAAATTTGGGGGGAACATTAACATTCAATCCATAACTGATTTCCAAATGAAAAAATTTTAATAGTTGAACTGAAAAAGAGTATAACGTTTGCTGAGAATAGAATTAGTGTTCGGGGAGATCAAGGGAAAGAAATAACTTATACAACACAGCAAAAACACAGGGGAACATGACTGCAGGGATCAGGCAATATTCAGGAAATATAATGTGAATAACAGGACTTCTAGAAAGAGAAAATAGAATATGTGAAAAAGCAATAGGTGGAAGATTAGGTTATTGTTCAAAAAGACTCTTCACCCCTTCATGGCAGAATGTATTTCCTGCCCCACTGACTCTGGTCTTGGCCACATGGACAGTATGTCAGTTTCTGAGCTGCTCTGACATCCCTTGCCTCTTTATTCCCTTATGCTGGTGGTA
>NW_020841615.1:0-1725 GCF_003676395.1 Aethalodelphis obliquidens | reverse complement strand
ACACTCTGCCTAACTAAGGCCTTGACATACTCTTAACTGAGGCACTGGCAATGTCCCTAAGTCCCTAACATTATTCTTAACTCAGGCCATAACACTATACCAATCACAAGCACTGACACTGTCCCTACTTAAGGCCCTGACACTACTACTAACTGAGGCACAGACACTCTCCCTAGCTAAGACCAGGACACTACTCACAACTCGGGAAATATCATTGTGCCTAACTAAAGCCGTGCCATTAATCCTAACACAGGCACTCACACTCTGCGTCACTATGGCCTTGACAATACTCTTAACTGAGGCACTGACACTGTCTCTAACTAAGGCCTTTACACTACTCTTAACTCAGGCTATAACACTACTCCTAAATAAGGAAAACGCTTTCTCCCTAACAAAGGCCCTGATACTACTCCTAACTGGTGCACTGACACTCTACCAAATTGAGGCCTTGACATACTCTTAACTGAGGCACTGACACTCTCCCTAACTCAGGCCTTCACACTACTCCTAACTCAGGCCACAACACTACTCCTAACTCAGGCACTGACACTGGCACTAAGTACGGCCCTGACACTATTAATAAATAAGGCACAGACACTGTCCTTAAGAAAGGCCCTCACACTACTCCTAACTCAAGTCTTAATGCTACTCCTAACTCAGGCACTGACACTGTCCCTAACTAAGGCTATGGCACTACTCCTAACACAGGCACTGACACTATTCCCTAAATAAGGCCCTGACACTTCTACTAACTCAGGTGGTGACACTACCCCAACTCAGGTCATAATACTATTCCTAACTAAGCTACTGACATTGTCTCTAACTCAGGCCGTGACACTACTCCTAACTCAGGCACTGACACTGTCCCTCATAAGACCAGGACGCTACTCCCAGCTCGTGAATGGACATTGTACCTAACTAAAGCTGTGACACTAATCCTAACTCACGCATTGACACTCTGCCTATCTAAGGCCCAGACACTATTCCTAACTCAGCACTGAAACTGTCCCTAACTAAGTCCGTGATACTACTACCAACTTAGGCACTGAAACTCTCCGTAACTAAATCCCTGACATTACTGTTAACTCAGGCATTGACACTGTGCCTAAGGCCTTCACACTACTCCTACCTCAGGCCATAACACTACTTCTAACTCATTTATTGACACTTTCCCTTAGTAAGACCCTGACACTACAAGTAAATACGGCACAGACACTGTCCTTAAGAAAGGCCTTCACACTACTCCTAACTCAGGTCTTAGCACTACTCCTAACTCAGGCACTGACACTGTCCCTATCTAAGTCCAGGATGCTACTCTCAACTCGTTAATGGACCCTCTCCCTAACTAAAGCCATGATGGCAATCCTAACTCACGGCCTGACACTCTGCCTAAGACCCAGACAGTATTTCAAACTCAGCACTGAGACTGTCCCTAACTAACTCCGTGATACTACCACCAACCCAGGCATGGACACTCTCCTTAACTAAAGCCGTGACACTACATTTAACTCAGGCATTGACACTGTCTATAAATAAGGGCCTGAAACTTCTCGCAGCTCTGGCATTGACACTGTCCTTAACTAAGGACCTGACATTACTCCAATCTCAGGCATTCACACGCTTCCTAACTAAGGTCTTGACAGTACTTTTAACTCAGGCACTGAGACTGTACTTAAGACCCTCACACTACTCCTAACACAGGCTATATAACTACTCCTAACCCAG
>NW_020841614.1:564-1725 GCF_003676395.1 Aethalodelphis obliquidens | reverse complement strand
CTCTCCCGTCCCCTAATCCTAACCCGTACGCTAACACTAACCCGCGCCCTCACACGTACGCTCCCACTAAAGCGTTGTCGTACCCTCCCCTGGACCCTAAACCGTCCCCGTCCCCTAACCCTAACCCTAGCCCGAACCCTAACCCTAACCCTTCCCCGAAGCCTGAAGCTCACCTGTCCGCTAATCCTAATCCGTACGCTAACACTAACCCGCGCCCTGACACGTACGATCCCCCTAAAGCGTTGTCGTACCCTCCCCTGGAACCTAAACTGTCCCCGTCCACTAACCCTAACCCTAGCCCGAACCCTAACCCTAACCCTTCCCCGAAGGCTGACCCTCTCCCGTCCCCTAATCCTAACCGGTACGCTAACACTAACCCACGCCCTCTGACCTACTCTCCCCCTAAAGCGTTGTCGTATCCTCCCCTGGACCCTAAACCATCCCCGTGCCCTAACCCTAACCCTATCCCGAAACCGAACCCTAAACCTTCCCCGAATCCTCACCATCACCCGTCCCCTAATCCTAACCCGGACGCTAACACTAACACGCACCCTCACACCTACGCTCTCCCTAAAGCGTTGTCGTACCCTCCCCTGGACCCTAAACCGTCCCCGTCCCCTAACCCTAACCCTAGCCCGAACCCTAACCCTAAGCCTTCCCCGAAGCCTGACCCTCACCCGTCCCATAATCCTAACCGGTACGCTAACAATAACCGGCGCCCTCACACGTACGCTCCCGCTAAAGCGTTGTTGTAACCTCCCTTGGACCCTAAACCGTCCCCGTCCCCTAATCCTAACCCTAGCCCGAAACCTAACCCTAACACTAACCCGCGCCCTCACACGTACGCTCCCCCTAAAGTGTTGTCGTACCCTCCCCTGGACCCTAAACCGTCCCCGTCCCCTAACCCTAACCCTAGCCCGAACCCTAACCTTAACCCTTCCCCGAAGTCTGACCCTCACCCGTCCCCTAATCCTAATCCGTAGGCTAACACTAACCCGCACCCTCACACCTACGCTCCCCCTAAAGCGTTGTTGTACACTCCCCTGGACCCTAAACCGTCCCCGTCCCCGAACCGTAACCCTAGCCCGAACCCTAACCCTAACCCTTCCCCGAAGCCTGACTCTCACCCGTCCCGTAATCCTAACCCGTACGCGAACGCTA
>NW_020841614.1:0-464 GCF_003676395.1 Aethalodelphis obliquidens | reverse complement strand
CCTCACACGTACGCTCCCCCTAAAGCGTTGCCGTACCCTCCCCTGGACCCTAAACCGTCCCCGTCCCCTAACCCTAACTCTAGCCCAAACCCTAACCCGAACCCTTCCCCGAAGCCTGACTCTCTCCCGTCCCCTAATCCTAACCCGTACGCTCACACTAACCCGCGCTCTCACACCTACGCTCCCCGTAAAGCGTTGTCGTTCACTGCCCTGGACCCTAAACCGTCCCCGTCCCCTAACCCTAACCCTAGCCCAAACCCCAACCCTAACGCTTCCCCGAAGCCTGACACTCACCCGTCCCCTAATCCTAAACCGGACGCTAACACTAACACGCGCCCTCACACGTACGCTCCCCCTATAGCGTTGTCGTACCCTCCCCTGGACCCTAAACCGTCCCCGTCCCCTAACACTAACCCTAGCTCGAACCCTAACCCTAACCCTTCCCCGAAGCCTGACCCTCACCC
>NW_020841613.1:0-1725 GCF_003676395.1 Aethalodelphis obliquidens | reverse complement strand
GGTGAGTGCTGAGATGTCGGGAAATAATGATGGATAACGGGGTAGGGTGGGGGGATAATCCCAAGGTGGCCATCCACTGGCTAGTGGGACCTGTGGCAACTGTCTACCATGAGGCATGTCTTTCTCGACCCTTATACTGATGATATCCTGTTAACCTCAGAGGCTCTTTGCAGTTTAAAAGTAGCAGCCCTGTGCTTGTTGGCGATCTGACTTCCCGGGACTGGCTGGTGAAGGCAAAACGCGAGGACCTGGGTTTCCTATCAGATGGTTTGGGGGTTATCTGTTGGGTAAAGGAGCGTACCCCCAACCCCAAACCCCTAAACAGTTAAAAGCCACAGGCTTCAGGGATATTAACTGAGGACAGGCTTGTGAATTGGGTGTGGCCACTTCCCCGGCAGGGTGTGGTTTGGGCATTTGGCGATGGCAAAGTACTAATACCCTGGTGCTCCTGGGCCCAGCTGTGGAAGGGGGCGGAGCCGTGATGTAGTGAGTTGGAACGACAGTTCTATGCAGTTTGCAGTGTCTTACAACAGGTGGAAGCCGTTACAGAAGGCTTCCATGATGCGTAGAGCAACGCAAAGGACCACTCTTCAGGATCTAGAACAGCTGTGGGAGAGAAACAGGACTCCCATTGTTACCGGCCCTTTCCAGGTTCTTGGGCAGCAGTACCACAGAAATGATACCACTTCCACAAGACTCTTAGGCAAGCAAAGATTTTTATTAAAAGAGACAGCTTGTGCACAAGGGAGAAGGCTGGGGTGGGGGGCGGAGGAAAAAAAGCAGCTTCCTGAGAGGAAGAGGCGAGTTGCTTTTATAACAAAGGGGAGGGTTTGTCTCATAATCCCTGACAATTTCCAGAGATCGTCACACTTCTTCGTTCAGCAGCAGGAGGCTCCATGGTGGCTCTCAGGTTAGGGAACGCTTCTGGGAGGGGAAAGGAGTGCGTGAGGAGCTTCTGCAAGAGAGCCCCGGAACAGGTAAGGTTGAAATCTGCACTTGAGCTTCTTCCCTTGTGGCAACTAGGTATACTCGTTAATGTAACAGAGATCATCTTTTATTCCTGGGAGGATGTTGTCCCCCTCTCTTATCCCACCCCCAGGACTCAGGACCCCTTGGCCTTTGTTGTCTAGCTTGCAAGACCTGTTTTGCCCAAGACCGTTGTCTGGCCTTTTTTTCAAAATGGCTGTACTCTTTCTTGTCTTCCTTTCTCACCATAGACATCGATATCAACCAAGGAATCCCACTTTCTTGGCTATGCAGTTCAGGAATGGCCTGGTAAAGATAAGTGCTGGTATTTCCACCTGCCTTCCAACCCTGCTGATGCCTTGCTAATTGAAAGGCTCCATTATTTGGCGCCGGCTGTGGGGACTGAGGGTGGACAGGCGGTATGGTACTGCAGGCCAGGACAGAAACCACAGGTAGGGGTGGTGTTATCTCAGAATGCTGTTAAGGCTTGTATTTTGCTTACTGGTCACGACCTCCCTGTATTGTATTGCTAGACTTCCTCGCTAGCCTGAGGGCAGGGAATCAGCTTGTGGACTGGGCCACCGTGGTGGCCTGGCTGCAAAATGAGTCTGATGGCTGGGTGTGCAGCGAGATGCCATGGGAAATCCACCTGGCTCATGCCGCCATAGCGGGGGCAACTGAAGACTCTTGCCTTCTTCCTGCCCTGTGTGCCGAGGGCCTAGCTTACTCTTGACACTTCTTAGCAGCTGTTGTGTGTAT
>NW_020841612.1:0-1726 GCF_003676395.1 Aethalodelphis obliquidens | reverse complement strand
AAAGTGTAAAATCCAGAAAGGCAGAACAGGCCATGGAGAACTGGGAGACTTGTTATGCTGATGGGCGGGATGTAAATTGTCAACAGCCACTCTGGAGAAGTGTATGGTGTTTCCTGAAACATCTAAAAACAAAGCAACAGAGCCTAGGGCACTTCCACTTATGGTCCTATAGCTTAGGGAAATTAAAATCAAAAAGACACAGCCACCCCAATGTTTGGGACGGCTCTGTTTACAAGAACCTCATTTACGGTACAAGATCAATATCGCAGAAAGTGAAAAATGGATAAAGAAGTTGTGGTAATTACGTAAAATGCAATATCACTCAGCAATGAAATCTATGTCATCAGGCCCGTAGCAGCATAATGAGTGGAATCAGGTATGATGATTCTAAATGAAGTAAGTCACACAGAAAAAGAAACATCATAAGATATCACTAATACACAGAATGTAATTTGGCTACAAAGGAACTGAATTACAAAACAGAACAGGGTCTCAAATTTAGTAAAGCAACTTATGCTTGCTTAAGGGGAAAGGTGAGTTGGGGTGCTGCATAAAACCAGAGAATGAAATGAGCACATATAAATTTCCTTAAGCCAAATATGGAATAGACAAGAGTTACTCCTTGCTCAAAGAAATGGACTCACACCCCATATTAAACGCCTAAGAATGTACCTGACTAGTAAGTATCTTAAAACCTATGGATTGCTATGTCTCCGAAAGAGAATCAAGCGTGTGTACAGGGGCATAAACGCAGTAGTGATAGGATTGGAGAGTTTCATTGAGCAAATAAGGACCCTGTGAAGACATATTGCATGGTACCCATTCCACGGGCCTCAACTCTCCTACTTTAAGGTATTCTTCCTTCAGCTCAAACATGCATGTGGAACCCAGAGTATGATCCACCGTGTGATCGGGAGACGTGTTCAAATATGTCTCAGTTCTCATCCCCTGGTACTCGGGTGCAACATTCCAGACACTTTACTGACACTCTCCCAACTTGGAGAGTGCCTTTAACCTCCTGTTTGGCCCAGTTTACAATTTCTGCAGAAGATGAACAGGAATAGGGAGAACCAATGAGAGACTAGCTGGAGGTGTCTGGACGGGCAAATTTAACTCTCATTTCCCACAGGGAAGAGGAATAAACCAAAGGCTCAGCATGCCGTGCCGGAACCAGATTAGGGCCTGAAGCAATCCTGCAGTGTTGCGGCCAGCTCACAAGAAAGCGAGTTGAAGAAAGGAGCTCAGGGGCACTGTAAATCACAAACGTGCAGAGTTATAAATGACAGCTATCATCCAAAAATATACTGAAGTAAGTCTACCAAGGGGACTTGAAAGCGGGGCAGAATTGCAGGAAACCGATTTCAGTAGGTAGACTGGAATTGCATTTAAATCATAGGACAAGAGGCAGAACGTCAACAATGATGCACTTGGCCTAAAAGGGCGTATGGGTTTTTTCCTGAATATATTCAGGAAAAAACGCATACGCACTTTTTGGTCAACCAAACAAGCTTGCAAAGGAAATCTGCACTGCAATGAAGTCTCACTTCCACCCGGTCAAAAGGGCCATCTGAAGAAAGGGCAAAATCCAGAAAGACAGGACAGGCCATGGAGAATTGGGAGCCTTGTTATGCTGATGGGCAGGATGTAAATTGCCAACAGCCACTCTGGAGAAGTGTATGGTGTTTCCTGAAACATCTAAAAAACAAAGCAACAGAGCCTAGGGCAC
>NW_020841611.1:1229-1726 GCF_003676395.1 Aethalodelphis obliquidens | reverse complement strand
CACCTGGACACTAAACCGTCGCCGTTCCCTAACCCTAACCCTAGCCCGAACCCTAAACCTAACACTTCCCCGAACGCTTCCACTCTCCCGTCCCCTATTCATTAGCCGTACACTAACAGTAACCTATGCCCTCACACGTACGCTCCCCCTGAACCGTTGTCGTACCCTCACCTGGACCCTAAACCGTACTCTAACCCGAACCCTAACCCTAGCCCGAACCGTAACACTAACCATTCCCCGGAGTCTTCCCCTCACCCGTCCCCTAATCCTAACACATATGCTAACACTAAACCGTGCCCTCACACGTACGATCCCCCCAAACCTTTGTGGTACCCTCACCTGGACCCTAAACCGTCCTCGTCCCCTACCCCTAACCCTTGACCGAACCCTAACCCTAACCCTTCAGCGAAGCCTTCCCCTCACACGTCCCATAATCCTAACCCGTACGCTAACACTAACCCGTGCCCTCACACGTACGCTCACCCTAAACCATTGTC
>NW_020841611.1:0-1129 GCF_003676395.1 Aethalodelphis obliquidens | reverse complement strand
CTAATCCTAACCCGTACACTAACACTAACCCGTGCCCTCACACGTACGCTCACCCTAAACCATTGTCGTACCCTCATCTGGACGCTAAACCGTCCCTGTCCCGTAACCCAAACCTAGCCCGAACCCTAACCCTAACCCTTCAGCGAAGCCTTCCCCTCACACGTCCCATAATCCTAACCCGTACGCTAACACTAACCCTTGCCCTCACACGTACGCTCCCCCTAAACCGTTGTCATACACTCACCTGGACCCTAAACAGTCCCCGTCCCCTACACCTAACCCTAGACCGAAGCCTAACCCTAACCATTCCCCGAAACCTTCCCCTCACACGTACCCTAATCCTAACCCGTACGCTAACACTAACCCGTGCCTTCACATATACGCTCCAGCTGAAACGTTGTCGTACTCTCACCTGGACCCTAAACCGTCCCCGTCCCCTAACCCTAACCCTAGCCCGAACCCTAACACTAAACCTTCCCCGAAGCCTTCCCCTCACCCGGCCCCTAATCCTAACCCGTACACTAACACTAACCCGTGCCCTCACACGTACGCTCACCCTAAACCATTGTCGTACCCTCACCTGGACGCTAAACCGTCCCTGTCCCGTAACCCAAACCTAGCCCGAACCCTAACCCTAACCCTTCCCCGAAGCCTTGCCCTCACCCGTCCCCTAATCCTAACCCGTACGCTAAAACTAACCCGTGCTCTCACACGTACGCTCACCCTAAACCCTTTTACTACCCTCACCTGGACCCTAAACTGTCCCCGTCCCCTAACCCTAACCATAGCCCGAAACCTAACGCTAACCCTTCGCCGAAGCCTTCCCCTCACACGTACGATAATCCTAAACCGTACACTAACACTAACCTGTGCCCTCACACGTACCCTCCCCCTAAACCGTTGTCGTACCCTCACCGGGACCCTAAACCATCCCCGTCCCCTAACCCTAACCCTAGCCCGAACCCTAAACCTAACCCTTCCCTGAAGCCTTTCCCTCACCCGCCCCCTGATCCTAATACGTATGCTAACACTAACCCATGCCCTCACACGTAGGCTCCCCCTAAACCGTTGTGGTACCCTCACCTGGACCCTAAACCGTCCCCGTCCCCTAACCCTAACCCTAGCCCGA
>NW_020841610.1:0-1726 GCF_003676395.1 Aethalodelphis obliquidens | reverse complement strand
ATAGAATGAAAATTTATCTTGAAATTCCCGTCTCTCCCTCTCTCTCTCGCCTCCTATCCCCTATCTTCCCACCTCCATCTCTATTCCTTCTCCCCACTCCCTGTTTTATGTATATACGTGCATCATTTTATATATACACGGAATATTTACTGTCTGTTACGTTTATTTAATAAAGTGCACACTCCTCAGGCTAAATTTAGAAAGAGGACAAAATGAACACTTTCACATGGGTGTCAGTGGTGTTCCAAAGACAAAAGATTCCTCAGTCTTAAAACATGGCAAACACCACGTTCCTTCTGATAGTTAGATGCTAGAAAAAGGCAAGTGGATCCTTAAAATTCACACGCTATTAAGACCTACTATCAACAGAGTAGATCTTAAAGCGGAAACAAGAAAACACCAGCCTTTTAAGTTCTTCCTGTCTGAAGATAAGAATAAGAGGTGGTAGTGTTCTTCCTCACTTGCACCCGAAGTGTAAAAGCGGCAAAAATATCTTAAACACATATATGATGAGGAAGCCGCTCTTCTGGTCCACTCTGTGTTGTTTTGCTTCTAGGGATGTCTCACTCCGAACCTTTGCTTTTTGTTTTCTCTTTTATGTACGCTAAGAACCCGAGAGTCTTAACCTTTTCTTCCACCTCTCAACCAATAAATAGGACAAAAGAACATTTTTATGTTTTTAAGTATTTTCCATTCAAATTTTTAAAAAAGAGATAAGTAAGCTAGCTCAGTTCATATTTCTCACAAAAATCACTTTCCAAACGAAACTAAATTGTTTGTGACCATAAACAGGAAAAACACCGTACTCTATTAGCACCATCTGACATTTCCACCTTAATGTTACCAAACACAACTTGACACTAATGTCAGAACTATTAAAAATGTTAAAAATCCCCAACCCCACTCAAAATGCATACCAAAGTTCAGGTAAAGGAAAAACAAAAACAAAAGCAACTCACCGTTATCTTTATGTTCTTTCAGAAACCCATTAACAGCACACTGGAATTTAAAACTAGTGTCGTCATCTGGCCTGATGCCCAATTGTACAAATTTTTAAATAAGGAATAGTTTCTGGTAAGTCCTATAAGGCAAAACCATGAAAATATGTATTATTTCCTTTGTAGGGAAAGAATAAAAAATTAATTAGAGAAGGCAGAATATAAACCAAGAGAGTACATTAAACTTTGTATGTCAGTTATTCTGATGAGAGCCATTTTTTCCAAAGCTGCTTTAACCAGTAATTATCACTTGATTTTCATTAAAACTGCAGAACGGACAGTTACCAGGCATGCAAAAGGAAAAGCAAATCTATGTGAATGAATGCACATGTAACTCAAAATGATATAAACAGTTCTACCTACATTTATGTTCTATCTTACATTTCAAGGGCCATAAAGCAGCTGTGATTTAAGGAGAGGAGTAGAATAGAGTCAGAAGAACTTGGATTCGAATTAGGAAATAGAGGCAATTTCAGGCATTGTTGAGAACTGGTATTCTTGGGGTGGGAGAAAGTAGACTATCAATAGAAGACAGAAAAGGATAAGTGAAAATTCTCTAGTTCTGAATTTAAATGGAAAGTAGCAGTAGGAACCTATGACATATTTTAAAAATATGAAAAACAAACATACATAGTTCCTAGCTCTGACCACTGAAAAAGTCTAGAAACAACTGATGTCATGTCAAAAGGACTCAGGAGTCACTGAGAAGCTCCAACTGGCCAAAGATA
>NW_020841609.1:0-1726 GCF_003676395.1 Aethalodelphis obliquidens | reverse complement strand
CACTAAGCAGGCCAAGAGCCTCGCTGTCCCATTACCCCCTCTGTTTACACCCACCAGAGTCATGGGCCCACAGGATGCAGAATAGACTGGACTCTCTAGGCTGCTCGTCTCCTCCTACCCTTCCCCACTCACAGGCCCAGAGAAACCAAGCTTCTTGCCCTGATTTAAGGAGGAAGGAGATCCAGCAACAGTGCCAGAAGAGGCACATGGGAGGGGCCCTTACACTCCCAGAGGACCGTGGACTCGTCATGTAGGTTTCGGTGGAACATGGTAGCTGGAAGAGACTCAGGACATGACACCTATGGGACTTCACCTGCTGTACAGACTCAGAAAACATCTGTGGGCTGTGCGAGCTGAGGAACGGTGGGGGCACTTGGATGGACTGGAAGTAGAGGGGAGGGTTTTCCCTGTTGCAAAACACAGGCTGTGGTCTTTCTGGGCTGGAAATATTGACAGCTCAGCACCTAATGGAGGGTGTTGGTTGGAGGTATCCTGGTAGTAGAGTTCTTAGGGAGGTGAGAGGAGATTCTGCGAGGATGCAAAACACTTCCGAGAGTCTTGGACCACACACACAGCCTTCTGACCCCAGCGGTGGATGGTAGCAATTTCTTATATTTAAAGCTGTCCCAGGTCAGGACAGCCGATTTCCCCGGGCCTGAACAGTGGGGAATACAGGTGGATGTTCCTAATGATGAGCAGTGTCCCTGAGCAGAGGACACAGGAGGGTTCCAGAGCAACCAGAACACAGGCTATTGAGTCAGCAAGACAGTCACGAAGCGGGTGAGGCAGACACCATGCTGGAACTCACAGCAATCTTTGCCATTGAATAAGCCCCCACAGGGGAATGAAGTATTGGAAGAGGGAAGGGAAGATGGGGGACTGTGCGGGGCAGGCACACAGGTGAGCGTGCATGGAACACATAGCACATCTTAGTTCCTTGGAGGGTTTTCATTGAGAAAATAAGGACAGGTACATGAGGCAGCCCTGAAACATGGATGGTCTAGAAAGTCATTTATTTTTTTTCTTGTCAAGATTTACCTCTTCCTGGTGGAAAGAGAAAAAGAGAAAGAAAGGAAGGAAGGAAGAAAAGAATGACAAGAGATGTCCCTAAGTGTTCACTGGTTCTCCTCCATAGGGGCCTGGCCGTGACCTCAGCAGAATATGCCCTCAGGAGACCAGCACTGTACCTCATGTGACCCCAGGGTGACTGCAGGTCGCAGGGCACTGCTTCCTTGTCCCAAGCACAACAACTTGCCTGGTGGCAGCTTCCCTCCTCATTAGAGTCTCTCCGTGTCCGGAGTTCATTTTGCCACCATGAGGGACACAAATAGTGGGGTCATGATCATGATGGATGACGTTGGTGTTTCCAAGGAAGGGCAGCATGGCTGGGCTTGTGTCCTCTGAGCCTACTGGCAGCTCCAGGTGAGTGGGGTAAGTTGGGGCCAGGCAGGGAAGCAGTACTTTATATTAGTCAACTGTAGACTTTAAATGGTTAAAATGGAAAATATATTTTTTACAAAAAAAAAAAAAAAAAAACTCCAAAAACCCTGGTGGCATGTGAATGTACGTAAAATCTTATGGCTTAAAAAGAAAAATTCTTAGGCCAAACGAAGGAGTACATTACTGATACATTCTAAAACATGAGCCTTAAAAGCATGATATTCCGTATAAGAAGTCACACATAAAGGGCACATATTGTATGATTCCAGTCACATGAAATATTGAG
>NW_020841608.1:0-1728 GCF_003676395.1 Aethalodelphis obliquidens | reverse complement strand
TATTGAGGTGCTCCTATGTTGCATGCATAAATATTTACCATTGTTATATCTTCTTCTTGGATTGGTCCCTTGATCATTATGTAGTGTCCTTCTTTGTCTCTTGTAATAGTCTTTATTTTAAAGTCTCTTTTGTCTGACATGAGAATTGCTACTGCAGCTTTCTTTTGATTTCCATTTGCATGGAATATGTTTTTCCATCACCTCACTTTCAGTCTCTATGTGTCCCTAGGTCTCAAGTGGGTCTCTTTAGACAACATATATGCGGGTCTTGTTTTGGTATCCATCCAGCCAGTCTATGTCTTTTGGTGGGAGCATTTAATCCATTTACATTTAAGGTAATTATTATTATTATTATTTTGCGTTACACGGGCCTCTCACTGCTGTGGCCTCTCCTGCTGTGGAGTACAGGCTGTGGACACGCAGGCTCCTTACGTGCTGGCTCAGCGGCCATGGCTCACGGGCCCAGCCACTCCACAGCTTGTGGGATCCTCCTGTACCGGGGCACGAACCCGTGTCCCCTGCATCGGCAGGCAGAACCCCAACCACTGCATCACCAGGGAAGCCCTTAAGATAATTATTGATATGTATGTTCCCATTACTATTTTAAAATTGTTTTGGGTTTGCTATTGTAGGTCTTTTCCTTCTCTTGTGTTTCCAGCCTAGAGAAGTTCCTTTAGCATTTGTTGTAAAGCTGGTTTTGTGGTGCTGATTTCTCTTAGTTTTTGCTTGTCTATAAAGGTTTTAATTTCTCCATTGAATCTGAATGAGATCTTTGCTGGGTAGAGTAATCTTTGTTGTAGGTTTTTCCCTTTCCTCACTTTAAATATGTCCTGCCACTCCCATCTGGCTTGCAGAGTTTCTGCTGAAAAATCAGCAGTTAACCTTATGGGGATTCCCTTGTATTTTATTTGTTGCTTTTCCCTTGCTTCTTTTAATATTTTTTCTTTGTATTTAATTTTTGATAGTTTGATTAATATGTGTCTTGGCATGTTTCTCCTTGGATTTATCTTGTATGGGACTCTTTGTGCTTCCTGGATTTGATTTACTATTTCCTTTCCCATGTTAGGGAATTTTTTGACTATAATCTCTTCAAATATTTTCTCAGACCCCTTCTTTTTCTCTTCTTCTGGGACCCCTATAATTCGAATGTTGGTGTGTTTAATGTTGTCCCAGAGGTCGCTGAGATTGTCCTCAATTCTTTTCATTCTATTTTCTTTATTCTCTCTGCACTGGTTATTTCCACTATTTTATCTTCCAGGTCACTTATCCATTCTTCTGCCTCAATTATTCTGCTCTTGATTCCTTCCAGAGAATTTTAAATTTCGTTTATTGTGTTGTTCATCATTGTTTGTTTGCTCTTTAGTTCTTCTAGGTCCTTTTTAAACGTTTCTTGTATTTTCTCCATTCTATTTCCAAGATTTTGGATCATCTTTACTATTATTACTCTGAATTCTTTTTCAAGTAGACTGTCTATTTCCATTTGTTTGGTCTGGTGGGTTTTTACCTTGCTCCTTCATCTGCTGTGTGTTTCTCTGTCTTCTCATTTTTCTTAACTTACTGTGTTTGGGGTCTCCTTTTCGCAGGCTGCAGGTTCATAATTCCCGTTGTTTTTGGTGTCTGCCTCCAGTGGGTAAGTTTGGTTCAGTGGGTTATGTAGGCTTCCTTGTGGAGGGGACTAGTGCCTGTGTTCTGGTGGATGAGGCTGGATCTTGTCTTTCTGGGCAAGAC
>NW_020841607.1:0-1728 GCF_003676395.1 Aethalodelphis obliquidens | reverse complement strand
GAGATTACTACAAGCAACTCTATGCCAATAAAATGGACAATCTGGAAGAAATGGACAAATTCTTAGAAATGCACAACCTGCCAAGACTGAATCAGGAAGAAATAGAAAATATGAACAGACCAATCTCAAGCACTGAAATTGAAACTGTGATTAAAAATGTTCCAACAAACAAAAGCCAGGACCAGATGGCTTCACAGGCGAATTCTATCAAACATTTAGAGAAGAGCTAACACCTATCCTTCTCAAACTCTTCCAAAATATAGCAGAGGGAGGAACACTCCCAAACTCCTTCTACGAGGCCACCATCACCTTGATACCAAAACCAGACAAGGATGTCATAAAGAAAGAAAACTACAGGCCAATATCACTGATGAACATAGATGCAAAAATCCTCAACAAAATACTAGCAAACAGAATCCAAGAGCATATTAAAAGGATCATACACCATGATCAAGTGGGGTTTATTCCAGGAATGCAAGGATTCTTCAATATATGCAAATCTATCAATGTGATAAGCCATATTAAAAAATTGAAGGAGACAAACCATATGATCATCTCAATAGATGCAGAGAAAGCTTTTGACAAAATTCAACACCCATTTATGATAAAAACCCTGCAGAAAGTAGGCCTAGAGGGAACTTTCCTCAACATAATAAAGGCCATATATGACAAGCCCACAGCAAACATCATCCTCAATGGTGAAAAACTGAAAGCATTTCCACTAAGATCAGGAACAAGACAAGGTTGCCCACTCTCGCCACTCTTATTCAACATAGTTTTGGAAGTTTTAGCCACAGCCATCAGAGAAGAAAAGGAAATACAAGGAATCCAAATCAGAAAAGAAGAAGTAAAGCTATCACTTTTTGCCGATGACATGATACTATACATAGAGAATCTTAAAGATGCTACCAGAAAGCTACTAGAGCTAATCAATGAATTTGGTAAAGTAGCAGGATACAAAATTAATGCACAGATATCTCTGGCATTCCTATATACTAATGATGAAAAATCTGAAAGTGAAATCAAGAAATCCCTCCCATTTACCATTGCAACAAAAAGAATAAAATATCTAGGAATAAACCTACCCAAGGAGACAAAAGACCTGTATGCAGAAAATTATAAGACACTGATGAAAGAAATTAAAGATGATACAAATAGATGGAGAGATATACCGTGTTCTTGGATTGGAAGAATCAACATTGTGAAAATGACTCTACTACCCAAAGCAATCTACAGAATCAATGCAATCCCTATCAAACTACCACTCGCCTTTTGCACAGAACTAGAACAAACAATTTTGCAATTTGTATGGAAACACAAAAGACCCCGAATAGCCAAAGCAATCTTGAGAATGAGAAAAGGAACTGGAGGAATCAGGCTCCCTGACTTCAGACTATGCTACAACTCTACAGTAATCAAGACAGTATGGTACTGGCACAAAAACAGAAAGATAGATCAATGGAACAGGATAGAAAGCCCAGAGATAAACCCATGCACATATGGACACCTTGTCTTTGATAAAGGTGGCAGCAATGTACAGTTGAGAAAGGACAGCCTCTTCAATAAGTGGTGCTGGGAAACCTGGACAGGTACTTTTAAAAGTATGAGATTAGATCACTCCGTAACACCATACACAAAAATAAGCTCAAAATGGATTAAAGACCTAAATGTAAGGCCAGAAACTATCAAACTCTTAGAGGAAAACATAGGCAGAACACTCTATGACAT
>NW_020841606.1:0-1730 GCF_003676395.1 Aethalodelphis obliquidens | reverse complement strand
CATTCTACAAATGAAGTACTCTAAACCCTATGGGTCAATAAGGAATTTTGGAAGGAAGGTGTCCTCACCCAAGGAGAGCAGGTTCCTATACTTGTCTACCATCACATCCCTGTAACAATTCTCATTGATCTTGGTCCAGGCATTCACTGTCCTCTTGAGAGAAATCTATGGGCACATAATGGAATGTCAGCAGTCCCTGAAACTAAAAGTACACATATCGTGTGGCCACGGGAAGAGTTCATAATATGACCCAAGAAGAAAACAGCAAGTTAAGAGAACTGTTTTTAATTTAGAAGAGTGTCTTGAATTATCCACTAATATATATATATATATATATATACGTATGTATGTACTTTTTTTACACAGTAAGGTTCTCTATCTTATTTCTTACTACAAGAAAAGAGTATGGCATGTGACCCACAAAACCAGTATAGAGACTATACTTATCTGGAAAAGAAATGATAAAATGATGGTTTCAACACAGGCATATGCATTTTTGAGTGTTTTATTTATATAAAAATGGATAAAATGTATTTCTCAGCCAGAAAAGACATGTCAAGGTAGAAATGAAACTTCTAACAATTCATGGGTACACAAGTACACTGGGGAGATTTTAAAAGTGCAGATTCTGATTCAGTAGTTCTGGTGGGCTTGAATTCCATTTTTTTAACAAGCTTATGTTTAACTAGTGATGCCACACTACTTAAACATGAGTTACACTAGTCTATGATTCATTAACCACAACTGGGAATAGCAGAGACATAATAAGGAAAGGTAAAAATTCGTAGTTAACTTTGAACTTAAAGTGTTTTATGGATTTTACACGTTTAATAGAATAGTCAGCACAGCAGCAACAATCATTTGTGAATATTTACTAGAGACCGTGTATCTTTCTAAATTTTTTGTGTAGGATTCCAAGAAAAAGGCCTGGGCTGCGGCCTCAGTGGGCGGGGCCCCCAGGACGTGCCGCCCCTCCAGGACCCCCGACGGGGTCCTGCGCTCCTGGCGGCTCCCTCCCACGGCGCCTCCCTGCCTCCCGGAAGGCCTCGGGTCAGAGCGGTCCCACCCCCTGCGCCCAGAACGGAGCCCGCGTTTCCGCAGAGCTGGAGCTCCCTCAGCTCTGTATCTCCTCCTTTCGCCGTCACGGAACTGTCCCGGAGGCCGAGGGGAGGGCGGCCTCACTGAGGCTGCCGGCTCTTGAGGGGCCCCAGCGGCCGAAGCCGCGACAGTCGTGCGGACGGCGGGCCGGTAAGTGGGTGGTGACCCTCCGCCTTGTCCGGTGCCAAGGCGGCAGGGCAAGACCAGCTTCTGAGGGGCAGGGGTTCGCTGCCACCCGCCGCTGCTGTGCAGAAAGAGCGGCCCCCAGCGTCTGGTCCCGGGGAACTTCGGTCCCTCCTCTCGCGCCTGCCCTTGGCCTGGCTCGCGGGGCCTGGGGGGCTTGGGGAGGGGGTCGGCCTGAGCGTCCTGAGGGGAAACGGGGCAAGGGAGGCACAGGGTCCGGCTGCAGCGTCCCGCCCCTACTCCCGACTGCGGGGAAAGCGAATGAAAACTCCTCCCGAGGCTCGCAGGCCCCTTATTCAGCTGAGTCCCTTTGCGCTCCTTCCTTCCTGAGCTAAAGTACGGGTGGGATGGTGGTAGGGCAGGGGGCTGACGCAGGTAATGGGGAATATCAAAAGGTGATTCTTAACTAAGGAAAACCTGCTCTCCCAACGTGAGGAATGTAGCGCTTT
>NW_020841605.1:0-1731 GCF_003676395.1 Aethalodelphis obliquidens | reverse complement strand
TGCCGGGGACCAGCCCCAGCTGAACAGGATTCACCCAAAGGAGAAGACGGAGTCGGCGTGGACAGAACTCAGTACACCTCTTCTTGGATGCAAGGATCTGACAAATTTATTTTTACAATTTTGAAGCTTTTATACTGTGAGGCAATCTTATTTTCAATCTTAACAATCCAGTTTCCATGCCAAAAAATCCCTTACAAGAGCCATAAAACAAAAGTAATTTACATAAGCAGATTACATCAGAAGGTCAAACAGGTTAAATGATCTTCTTATCGCTTGTAGTTTCTTTTATCCCCTGTGGTCAGGTACATCTTGGTCACGCCTAAGTCAGGAACTCTGTCTGCGGTTTCATCATTGTTCTTAGAAGAAGTAGATGTTTTTGTACCTGTTTGTTCTGTTTAATCAGCCAGATCTTCAAAACATAAACTCAAGCACATTATTCTTTAGCATCAGTAAATATTTACAGGCTGTTTTAATCTATCTCTATAATTAAAGCAAGACACAGAATAATCAATAACCCTAGGGGGTCTTGGGGGAGGGCATTGTACCTTAAATTTGCCACCAAGTTCCTTTGCAAAATATTTATAAAATATAATTTGTGCTTTATATCTATTCTTATTTGGAGAGCACTGAAACTTATGTAAAGCTATCAAAAAGCCTACTCTATCTAGTTCCATATAAACCCACTTCAACATAAAACCTCCCCGCCACCATATCCAAGTGTTTTTTAACATATCTTTAACTCCCCAGGGGGGCCATAACTCATCCAATTTACCTTGTAAAATAAGCTCTTGCCATACAAATGCTCCTGTTGTGTTTCCCTGTACCCAATGCCCTGGCCTGGGAGTGGGGATTTCAGGTGTAGTCATTGGGGAAGCCGGGGTAATTACAATCTTTTTTTTTGGTTTTACCCTAAGTCGGGGTCTTTCCCTAAACCCTCCATTGGAACTGGGAATGTTTCCCAACACTAATAACAATCCTATAAAAATCACCTTAGGCAAAGGCAGGGGAAGACAAGGGGAGCCACACAGAGGAAAGCTGTGGTTCACGGAGGAAATGGGAAACAAAGCCCTGTTGCGGTGGAAGAGCAGTTGCCATTGGCCAGGTCTCTGGTCTGCTACCTGGGTTCCCATCTGAGCTGGGCGTGGGAAGCGAAGCAGCCATGGGGACAAGAGACCTCTCTCAAAAGGGGTGAGGGTTCAGGCTCCTGCAAAGTTGGGGGGGGTGAGGGTCTATGCCCCACCTCTGTTGGCCCCCAAGTTCTCTCCTGATGGCCCCTCTGCGACTGTGCCTGTCTTAGGTTGTTCCTTCCCTGAGGAATCTTACCCGTCTCTGGCTAACCAGCCATCCTCCGGGGCCAAGCAGGGAGATGTGAGGTGTGCGAGTGAGCGAGGTGCAGCGCCCCCAGAGAAGGTCAGTTCTCTGTCACCTTGGTAGCCTATGCCCCCGTGGCCTCCACGCCCAGCACCTGCCCTGGGATTCCTTCGCCAACTGGCGGGGCCCCGGCTCTGATCACATGTCTTCGGGAACCCAGGTTTCTCCTCCAGAGAGGGCCCAGCTTACAGCACTGGGCAAGAGAGACCAATTACACGGCACCAGCCACCAGGAGGCAGGAAGCTTTGCAAACGAGAACTTTGCTTTTCCATATTTACACCTGACAGCACCAGCTTTGCTTGGCACTATGGGTCTCGTCCATGCTGAGACTCAAAGGCACTTCCTATGCGGCTCCCAACA
>NW_020841604.1:0-1731 GCF_003676395.1 Aethalodelphis obliquidens | reverse complement strand
TGTTTTAAACAATCATAGTACTGGGGAATTTGAACATTATTTTATAAAACTACATATTCTATGTACGTAGGGAAGGGATGATAATGCACGGCAAAGACATTTTTAAAGTGGTTATTTCTTCTCACTGTGAATGACCTACCATATATTTTTGACTTTATAATTTCCGAAACGTGTTCTAGAATAAAATATAAGAAAATTCAAGCACTCAGAAAGGTATATTAATATGGATATGTGTAAATGATATAAGGTGCTGGTAAAGACTTTGTGCAAAAGTAAAAACAAGCTCTGTGTCTTACTTACTAATGAGAAAATATTATAAGACTAATCTTTAAGTAAAAAAGTGACAAGCATACACAATAAAGTCTAAGGCCATTTAATGACATGGAAAATGCTCGTTTTCCAGTGTTATATGATGACACCATGAGACAAAGTCATGTGTCCCACCTGATTGGAATTTACAGTCATTTGTCTGGCATTCAGTCTTAAGAGGTATCTGGCCCTTCCTCCTAGAGCTCCACCAAATGGCTTCTCCAACTCAACAAACAAGGCCTAATATTTGAAGACCCCAGGGAACTTGGGAGGTGAGACAGGATAATAGCCACGTGTCCTGTGGCCTAGATTTGCCAAGCCCTTAGGTCTAATCATTTTCTTTTCTCTCTTAGGCATGGATCCCTGAGGTTTGCCCCTTGATACCCCCAAACAATTTGATAGCATGAGAAAATGCTGGAGATAAAATGCTGAGTGAAGAAGAGCAAATGTGGGAAGACTTGGTCAAGTAGAAATTGAAATCTGAAAAAGAGAAGATGCCTGATGAGGTTGGATGGCTTAGATTTCAGTTTGATATCCACTGGAAACTAAAAAGAAAATGCAAAGAGTATGAGCAGGCTTCCTCAAACTGAGCAGAAAACAAGGCAGCCATATTTCCTGGTGTCTTTGTCTCTTCATGGTGTTTTTTCAAACTCGAAGGGCGGGAGAAGAATGCTCAGAGCAGGACTACTTGGCTGTCCTGGGACAATACTGCCATCGTGTGGACATAGTTTCATCGGGCCCAAGCCATGAGCAGTTCCTCCTTGCAAGGCCTAGCAGTGGAGGGAGGTCAGGCCAGTGGAAGGCTGAAGAGAACCTGAACCCAAGACTGGCCTCCCTACCATTTTCTCTGTGGCTTGGCAGGAGCAGTGCAGAGTCAGGGCTTTGGCTTAGTGTCTGATCGAGGAGCCGCCACAACCCAGGAGCCAGCCAGCTGCTGCCAGGAAGTCCAGACACAGGAAGTAGGGCGGTGGGGCCTCAGTTTCCTAACAGTGTGGGCAGGACTTAGAGCCAAGTGCAGAAGCTGGGGACATTTGCCTTGTGAATGTACCCTTTGGGGTTTAGCCATGCCGGCTACCCGTGTGCTGTGGGGCCTGGGCCCGTTTTTTGTGTGTGTGTGTGGTACGCGGGCTTCTCACTATTGTGGCCTCTCCCGTTGCGGAGCACAGGCTCCAGACGCGCAGGCTCAGCGGCCATGGCTCAGGGGCCCAGCCGCTCCGCGGCATGTGGGATCCTCCTGGATCGGGCAACGAACCCGTGTCCCCTGCATCGGCAGGCGGACTCTCAACCACTGCGCCACCAGGGAAGCCCTGGGCCCGTTTTGACAGCAGTGACAGAGCACAGTGGACAGGCCAGTGCCAAGCACCCTAAATAGCCCATGTCACTGATGGAGACCGAAAGCCTAAAGTACCATTGCCTGGAGCA
>NW_020841603.1:0-1731 GCF_003676395.1 Aethalodelphis obliquidens | reverse complement strand
TGTTGGGAGCCGCATAGGAAGTGCCTTTGAGTCTCAGCATGGACGAGACCCATAGTGCCAAGCAAAGCTGGTGCTGTCAGGTGTAAATATGGAAAAGCAAAGTTCTCGTTTGCAAAGCTTCCTGCCTCCTGGTGGCTGGTGCCGTGTAATTGGTCTCTCTTGCCCAGTGCTGTAAGCTGGGCCCTCTCTGGAGGAGAAACCTGGGTTCCCGAAGACATGTGATCAGAGCCGGGGCCCCGCCAGTTGGCGAAGGAATCCCAGGGCAGGTGCTGGGCGTGGAGGCCACGGGGGCATAGGCTACCAAGGTGACAGAGAACTGACCTTCTCTGGGGGCGCTGCACCTCGCTCACTCGCACACCTCACATCTCCCTGCTTGGCCCCGGAGGATGGCTGGTTAGCCAGAGACGGGTAAGATTCCTCAGGGAAGGAACAACCTAAGACAGGCACAGTCGCAGAGGGGCCATCAGGAGAGAACTTGGGGGCCAACAGAGGTGGGGCATAGACCCTCCCCCCCCCAACTTTGCAGGAGCCTGAACCCTCACCCCTTTTGAGAGAGGTCTCTTGTCCCCATGGCTGCTTCGCTTCCCACGCCCAGCTCAGATGGGAACCCAGGTAGCAGACCAGAGACCTGGCCAATGGCAACTGCTCTTCCACCGCAACAGGGCTTTGTTTCCCATTTCCTCCGTGAACCACAGCTTTCCTCTGTGTGGCTCCCCTTGTCTTCCCCTGCCTTTGCCTAAGGTGATTTTTATAGGATTGTTATTAGTGTTGGGAAACATTCCCAGTTCCAATGGAGGGTTTAGGGAAAGACCCCGACTTAGGGTAAAACCAAAAAAAAAGATTGTAATTACCCCGGCTTCCCCAATGACTACACCTGAAATCCCCACTCCCAGGCCAGGGCATTGGGTACAGGGAAACACAACAGGAGCATTTGTATGGCAAGAGCTTACTTTACAAGGTAAATTGGATGAGTTATGGCCCCCCTGGGGAGTTAAAGATATGTTAAAAAACACTTGGATATGGTGGCGGGGAGGTTTTATGCTGAAGTGGGTTTATATGGAACTAGATAGAGTAGGCTTTTTGATAGCTTTACATAAGTTTCAGTGCTCTCCAAATAAGAATAGATATAAAGCACAAATTATATTTTATAAATATTTTGCAAAGGAACTTGGTGGCAAATTTAAGGTACAATGCCCTCCCCCAAGACCCCCTAGGGTTATTGATTATTCTGTGTCTTGCTTTAATTATAGAGATAGATTAAAACAGCCTGTAAATATTTACTGATGCTAAAGAATAATGTGCTTGAGTTTATGTTTTGAAGATCTGGCTGATTAAACAGAACAAACAGGTACAAAAACATCTACTTCTTCTAAGAACAATGATGAAACCGCAGACAGAGTTCCTGACTTAGGCGTGACCAAGATGTACCTGACCACAGGGGATAAAAGAAACTACAAGCGATAAGAAGATCATTTAACCTGTTTGACCTTCTGATGTAATCTGCTTATGTAAATTATTTTTGTTTTATGGCTCTTGTAAGGGATTTTTTGGCATGGGAACTGGATTGTTAAGATTGAAAATAAGATTGCCTCACAGTATAAAAGCTTCAAAATTGTAAAAATAAATTTGTCAGATCCTTGCATCCAAGAAGAGGTGTACTGAGTTCTGTCCACGCCGACTCCGTCTTCTCCTTTGGGTGAATCCTGTTCAGCTGGGGCTGGTCCCCGGCAA
>NW_020841602.1:0-1731 GCF_003676395.1 Aethalodelphis obliquidens | reverse complement strand
AAGGTAACACAAACATTGGGGGAAAAAGCAACTTCAAGACCCATATACGGTAACAATATAACGACATAAATATCATGGTAAACTTATTTCCAAATACGTGGAAAGGAATCCTTATACACACGGAAACTGAACTGGTGTAATGGTTAATCTCTACGAATAATTCACTGTGGCCAGGTAGTCACACAGATCCATAACTGACCCGTTATACAAATCTTAGAGGAGTACCAAGACCCGAATTCCAACCTCTACGAGTTACGTTTAAGTACAGGTTCTAATGTCCATCTTACAACTTTGGGCTCGTAAGTAATAATGCTAACAGGTAATATTTATTTAGCACAAATTATGTTCGCCCTGATCTGAACTTGTTATGTGCAAACTCTAACAGAGGTGCAATGTGGCTAAGAGCTCATTTTGCCTAAACTGGCAAATGGAGAGCCATCGAAACCTGATTTGTTGAAAGACTACTAAACAAGCTGGGGTAGGAGTCTGAATAAAGGCTGGGTCCTCTGGCTCTTGACTGATTGTGAAATCTTTACCTTGCCTTTGTAACACTGCAACAAGGACAAATACGACAAGGAGTGGAATTTGTAAATGGGTATGTGTGACCTTTTGTGCAAACATGCGGTAGATCATGAGCAAAAAAAAAACCAAAAAAAACCCATCACTTTTCTACTGGTAAAAATAATTAGCAGGGCTTCCCTGGTGGCCCACTGCTTGAGAGTCCGCCTGCCGATGCAGGGGACACAGGTTCGAATCCCGGTCCTGGAAGATCCTACATGCCGCGGAGCGGCTGGGTCCGTGAGCCATGGCCGCTGAGCCTGCGCGTGCGGAGCCTGTGCTCCGCAACGGGAGAGGCCATAGCAGTGAGAGGCCCGCATACCACAAAAAAAATAAAAATAAAGAAAAATTTAAAAATGGCAGTTTCTTACAAAATTAAATATAGTCTCACCACACAATCCAGCAGTCGCACTCTTTGCTATTTCCTCAATGAGCTGAAAACTTACAGCCACACCAAAACCTGCACACAAATGTTTATAGTAGTTGTATTCATAATTGCAGAAAAAATTGGAAGCAACCAAGATGTCATTCATCACGTGAGTGGATAAATAAAGGGTCATACAAAACACAATGGAATATTATTCACCAATACAAGGAAATGAGCTATAAAACCACTAAACATGGAGGAAACTTAAAGGCATATTACTACGAGAAAGAAGTCATCTGGAAAAGACAAAACTATGGAAGCAGTAAAATGATCAGTGGTTGTCGGGGGGGGAGGGGGGATGATTAGGCAGAGCACAGAGGATTTTTAGGCAATGAATCTATTCTGTATGGTATTATAAGTGTAGGTACATGTCATTATACATTGGTCAAATCCATAGACTGTACAACACCAAGAGTGAATAAATTAAACTAAGGACTCTGGGTGATAATGAGGTGTCAGTGCAGGTTCTTCGACTGTAACAAATGTTCCTTTCTGGTGTGGATGCTGGTGGAGGAGCATGGGACCGAGTATGTTGGAATCCCCTGTATTTTCCACTTAATTTTGTTGCGAAGTACTCTGCAAAAATAAAGTCTATTAATTAAAAGAAAAGTTAACGTGTAAGCCTGGGGCTGTGGAGAGGAACACAACAGTAGAACTAAGCATCACAGAAAGAATACGAGTGGATGTCCTAGGCATTGGGCTGGCCCTAGAGGCCAGGAGAGTGTCTGAATGCACATCAAAGTAAC
>NW_020841601.1:0-1731 GCF_003676395.1 Aethalodelphis obliquidens | reverse complement strand
TGTTGGGAGCCGCATAGGAAGTGCCTTTGAGTCTCAGCATGGACGAGACCCATAGTGCCAAGCAAAGCTGGTGCTGTCAGGTGTAAATATGGAAAAGCAAAGTTCTCGTTTGCAAAGCTTCCTGCCTCCTGGTGGCTGGTGCCGTGTAATTGGTCTCTCTTGCCCAGTGCTGTAAGCTGGGCCCTCTCTGGAGGAGAAACCTGGGTTCCCGAAGACATGTGATCAGAGCCGGGGCCCCGCCAGTTGGCGAAGGAATCCCAGGGCAGGTGCTGGGCGTGGAGGCCACGGGGGCATAGGCTACCAAGGTGACAGAGAACTGACCTTCTCTGGGGGCGCTGCACCTCGCTCACTCGCACACCTCACATCTCCCTGCTTGGCCCCGGAGGATGGCTGGTTAGCCAGAGACGGGTAAGATTCCTCAGGGAAGGAACAACCTAAGACAGGCACAGTCGCAGAGGGGCCATCAGGAGAGAACTTGGGGGCCAACAGAGGTGGGGCATAGACCCTCCCCCCCCCAACTTTGCAGGAGCCTGAACCCTCACCCCTTTTGAGAGAGGTCTCTTGTCCCCATGGCTGCTTCGCTTCCCACGCCCAGCTCAGATGGGAACCCAGGTAGCAGACCAGAGACCTGGCCAATGGCAACTGCTCTTCCACCGCAACAGGGCTTTGTTTCCCATTTCCTCCGTGAACCACAGCTTTCCTCTGTGTGGCTCCCCTTGTCTTCCCCTGCCTTTGCCTAAGGTGATTTTTATAGGATTGTTATTAGTGTTGGGAAACATTCCCAGTTCCAATGGAGGGTTTAGGGAAAGACCCCGACTTAGGGTAAAACCAAAAAAAAAGATTGTAATTACCCCGGCTTCCCCAATGACTACACCTGAAATCCCCACTCCCAGGCCAGGGCATTGGGTACAGGGAAACACAACAGGAGCATTTGTATGGCAAGAGCTTACTTTACAAGGTAAATTGGATGAGTTATGGCCCCCCTGGGGAGTTAAAGATATGTTAAAAAACACTTGGATATGGTGGCGGGGAGGTTTTATGCTGAAGTGGGTTTATATGGAACTAGATAGAGTAGGCTTTTTGATAGCTTTACATAAGTTTCAGTGCTCTCCAAATAAGAATAGATATAAAGCACAAATTATATTTTATAAATATTTTGCAAAGGAACTTGGTGGCAAATTTAAGGTACAATGCCCTCCCCCAAGACCCCCTAGGGTTATTGATTATTCTGTGTCTTGCTTTAATTATAGAGATAGATTAAAACAGCCTGTAAATATTTACTGATGCTAAAGAATAATGTGCTTGAGTTTATGTTTTGAAGATCTGGCTGATTAAACAGAACAAACAGGTACAAAAACATCTACTTCTTCTAAGAACAATGATGAAACCGCAGACAGAGTTCCTGACTTAGGCGTGACCAAGATGTACCTGACCACAGGGGATAAAAGAAACTACAAGCGATAAGAAGATCATTTAACCTGTTTGACCTTCTGATGTAATCTGCTTATGTAAATTATTTTTGTTTTATGGCTCTTGTAAGGGATTTTTTGGCATGGGAACTGGATTGTTAAGATTGAAAATAAGATTGCCTCACAGTATAAAAGCTTCAAAATTGTAAAAATAAATTTGTCAGATCCTTGCATCCAAGAAGAGGTGTACTGAGTTCTGTCCACGCCGACTCCGTCTTCTCCTTTGGGTGAATCCTGTTCAGCTGGGGCTGGTCCCCGGCAA
>NW_020841600.1:0-1732 GCF_003676395.1 Aethalodelphis obliquidens | reverse complement strand
TGCCGGGGACCAGCCCCAGCTGAACAGGATTCACCCAAAGGAGAAGACGGAGTCGGCGTGGACAGAACTCAGTACACCTCTTCTTGGATGCAAGGATCTGACAAATTTATTTTTACAATTTTGAAGCTTTTATACTGTGAGGCAATCTTATTTTCAATCTTAACAATCCAGTTTCCATGCCAAAAAATCCCTTACAAGAGCCATAAAACAAAAGTAATTTACATAAGCAGATTACATCAGAAGGTCAAACAGGTTAAATGATCTTCTTATCGCTTGTAGTTTCTTTTATCCCCTGTGGTCAGGTACATCTTGGTCACGCCTAAGTCAGGAACTCTGTCTGCGGTTTCATCATTGTTCTTAGAAGAAGTAGATGTTTTTGTACCTGTTTGTTCTGTTTAATCAGCCAGATCTTCAAAACATAAACTCAAGCACATTATTCTTTAGCATCAGTAAATATTTACAGGCTGTTTTAATCTATCTCTATAATTAAAGCAAGACACAGAATAATCAATAACCCTAGGGGGTCTTGGGGGAGGGCATTGTACCTTAAATTTGCCACCAAGTTCCTTTGCAAAATATTTATAAAATATAATTTGTGCTTTATATCTATTCTTATTTGGAGAGCACTGAAACTTATGTAAAGCTATCAAAAAGCCTACTCTATCTAGTTCCATATAAACCCACTTCAGCATAAAACCTCCCCGCCACCATATCCAAGTGTTTTTTAACATATCTTTAACTCCCCAGGGGGGCCATAACTCATCCAATTTACCTTGTAAAATAAGCTCTTGCCATACAAATGCTCCTGTTGTGTTTCCCTGTACCCAATGCCCTGGCCTGGGAGTGGGGATTTCAGGTGTAGTCATTGGGGAAGCCGGGGTAATTACAATCTTTTTTTTTGGTTTTACCCTAAGTCGGGGTCTTTCCCTAAACCCTCCATTGGAACTGGGAATGTTTCCCAACACTAATAACAATCCTATAAAAATCACCTTAGGCAAAGGCAGGGGAAGACAAGGGGAGCCACACAGAGGAAAGCTGTGGTTCACGGAGGAAATGGGAAACAAAGCCCTGTTGCGGTGGAAGAGCAGTTGCCATTGGCCAGGTCTCTGGTCTGCTACCTGGGTTCCCATCTGAGCTGGGCGTGGGAAGCGAAGCAGCCATGGGGACAAGAGACCTCTCTCAAAAGGGGTGAGGGTTCAGGCTCCTGCAAAGTTGGGGGGGGGGGAGGGTCTATGCCCCACCTCTGTTGGCCCCCAAGTTCTCTCCTGATGGCCCCTCTGCGACTGTGCCTGTCTTAGGTTGTTCCTTCCCTGAGGAATCTTACCCGTCTCTGGCTAACCAGCCATCCTCCGGGGCCAAGCAGGGAGATGTGAGGTGTGCGAGTGAGCGAGGTGCAGCGCCCCCAGAGAAGGTCAGTTCTCTGTCACCTTGGTAGCCTATGCCCCCGTGGCCTCCACGCCCAGCACCTGCCCTGGGATTCCTTCGCCAACTGGCGGGGCCCCGGCTCTGATCACATGTCTTCGGGAACCCAGGTTTCTCCTCCAGAGAGGGCCCAGCTTACAGCACTGGGCAAGAGAGACCAATTACACGGCACCAGCCACCAGGAGGCAGGAAGCTTTGCAAACGAGAACTTTGCTTTTCCATATTTACACCTGACAGCACCAGCTTTGCTTGGCACTATGGGTCTCGTCCATGCTGAGACTCAAAGGCACTTCCTATGCGGCTCCCAACA
>NW_020841599.1:0-1732 GCF_003676395.1 Aethalodelphis obliquidens | reverse complement strand
TGCCGGGGACCAGCCCCAGCTGAACAGGATTCACCCAAAGGAGAAGACGGAGTCGGCGTGGACAGAACTCAGTACACCTCTTCTTGGATGCAAGGATCTGACAAATTTATTTTTACAATTTTGAAGCTTTTATACTGTGAGGCAATCTTATTTTCAATCTTAACAATCCAGTTTCCATGCCAAAAAATCCCTTACAAGAGCCATAAAACAAAAGTAATTTACATAAGCAGATTACATCAGAAGGTCAAACAGGTTAAATGATCTTCTTATCGCTTGTAGTTTCTTTTATCCCCTGTGGTCAGGTACATCTTGGTCACGCCTAAGTCAGGAACTCTGTCTGCGGTTTCATCATTGTTCTTAGAAGAAGTAGATGTTTTTGTACCTGTTTGTTCTGTTTAATCAGCCAGATCTTCAAAACATAAACTCAAGCACATTATTCTTTAGCATCAGTAAATATTTACAGGCTGTTTTAATCTATCTCTATAATTAAAGCAAGACACAGAATAATCAATAACCCTAGGGGG
The DNA here is from genome assembly GCF_003676395.1 of Aethalodelphis obliquidens. Lineage (NCBI taxonomy): Eukaryota > Metazoa > Chordata > Mammalia > Artiodactyla > Delphinidae > Aethalodelphis > Aethalodelphis obliquidens. The sequence continues at coordinate 1,208 of NW_020841599.1, read as the reverse complement.
TCTTGGGGGAGGGCATTGTACCTTAAATTTGCCACCAAGTTCCTTTGCAAAATATTTATAAAATATAATTTGTGCTTTATATCTATTCTTATTTGGAGAGCACTGAAACTTATGTAAAGCTATCAAAAAGCCTACTCTATCTAGTTCCATATAAACCCACTTCAGCATAAAACCTCCCCGCCACCATATCCAAGTGTTTTTTAACATATCTTTAACTCCCCAGGGGGGCCATAACTCATCCAATTTACCTTGTAAAATAAGCTCTTGCCATACAAATGCTCCTGTTGTGTTTCCCTGTACCCAATGCCCTGGCCTGGGAGTGGGGATTTCAGGTGTAGTCATTGGGGAAGCCGGGGTAATTACAATCTTTTTTTTTGGTTTTACCCTAAGTCGGGGTCTTTCCCTAAACCCTCCATTGGAACTGGGAATGTTTCCCAACACTAATAACAATCCTATAAAAATCACCTTAGGCAAAGGCAGGGGAAGACAAGGGGAGCCACACAGAGGAAAGCTGTGGTTCACGGAGGAAATGGGAAACAAAGCCCTGTTGCGGTGGAAGAGCAGTTGCCATTGGCCAGGTCTCTGGTCTGCTACCTGGGTTCCCATCTGAGCTGGGCGTGGGAAGCGAAGCAGCCATGGGGACAAGAGACCTCTCTCAAAAGGGGTGAGGGTTCAGGCTCCTGCAAAGTTGGGGGGGGGGGAGGGTCTATGCCCCACCTCTGTTGGCCCCCAAGTTCTCTCCTGATGGCCCCTCTGCGACTGTGCCTGTCTTAGGTTGTTCCTTCCCTGAGGAATCTTACCCGTCTCTGGCTAACCAGCCATCCTCCGGGGCCAAGCAGGGAGATGTGAGGTGTGCGAGTGAGCGAGGTGCAGCGCCCCCAGAGAAGGTCAGTTCTCTGTCACCTTGGTAGCCTATGCCCCCGTGGCCTCCACGCCCAGCACCTGCCCTGGGATTCCTTCGCCAACTGGCGGGGCCCCGGCTCTGATCACATGTCTTCGGGAACCCAGGTTTCTCCTCCAGAGAGGGCCCAGCTTACAGCACTGGGCAAGAGAGACCAATTACACGGCACCAGCCACCAGGAGGCAGGAAGCTTTGCAAACGAGAACTTTGCTTTTCCATATTTACACCTGACAGCACCAGCTTTGCTTGGCACTATGGGTCTCGTCCATGCTGAGACTCAAAGGCACTTCCTATGCGGCTCCCAACA
>NW_020841598.1:0-1733 GCF_003676395.1 Aethalodelphis obliquidens | reverse complement strand
TGTTGGGAGCCGCATAGGAAGTGCCTTTGAGTCTCAGCATGGACGAGACCCATAGTGCCAAGCAAAGCTGGTGCTGTCAGGTGTAAATATGGAAAAGCAAAGTTCTCGTTTGCAAAGCTTCCTGCCTCCTGGTGGCTGGTGCCGTGTAATTGGTCTCTCTTGCCCAGTGCTGTAAGCTGGGCCCTCTCTGGAGGAGAAACCTGGGTTCCCGAAGACATGTGATCAGAGCCGGGGCCCCGCCAGTTGGCGAAGGAATCCCAGGGCAGGTGCTGGGCGTGGAGGCCACGGGGGCATAGGCTACCAAGGTGACAGAGAACTGACCTTCTCTGGGGGCGCTGCACCTCGCTCACTCGCACACCTCACATCTCCCTGCTTGGCCCCGGAGGATGGCTGGTTAGCCAGAGACGGGTAAGATTCCTCAGGGAAGGAACAACCTAAGACAGGCACAGTCGCAGAGGGGCCATCAGGAGAGAACTTGGGGGCCAACAGAGGTGGGGCATAGACCCTCACCCCCCCCAACTTTGCAGGAGCCTGAACCCTCACCCCTTTTGAGAGAGGTCTCTTGTCCCCATGGCTGCTTCGCTTCCCACGCCCAGCTCAGATGGGAACCCAGGTAGCAGACCAGAGACCTGGCCAATGGCAACTGCTCTTCCACCGCAACAGGGCTTTGTTTCCCATTTCCTCCGTGAACCACAGCTTTCCTCTGTGTGGCTCCCCTTGTCTTCCCCTGCCTTTGCCTAAGGTGATTTTTATAGGATTGTTATTAGTGTTGGGAAACATTCCCAGTTCCAATGGAGGGTTTAGGGAAAGACCCCGACTTAGGGTAAAACCAAAAAAAAAAAGATTGTAATTACCCCGGCTTCCCCAATGACTACACCTGAAATCCCCACTCCCAGGCCAGGGCATTGGGTACAGGGAAACACAACAGGAGCATTTGTATGGCAAGAGCTTATTTTACAAGGTAAATTGGATGAGTTATGGCCCCCCTGGGGAGTTAAAGATATGTTAAAAAACACTTGGATATGGTGGCGGGGAGGTTTTATGCTGAAGTGGGTTTATATGGAACTAGATAGAGTAGGCTTTTTGATAGCTTTACATAAGTTTCAGTGCTCTCCAAATAAGAATAGATATAAAGCACAAATTATATTTTATAAATATTTTGCAAAGGAACTTGGTGGCAAATTTAAGGTACAATGCCCTCCCCCAAGACCCCCTAGGGTTATTGATTATTCTGTGTCTTGCTTTAATTATAGAGATAGATTAAAACAGCCTGTAAATATTTACTGATGCTAAAGAATAATGTGCTTGAGTTTATGTTTTGAAGATCTGGCTGATTAAACAGAACAAACAGGTACAAAAACATCTACTTCTTCTAAGAACAATGATGAAACCGCAGACAGAGTTCCTGACTTAGGCGTGACCAAGATGTACCTGACCACAGGGGATAAAAGAAACTACAAGCGATAAGAAGATCATTTAACCTGTTTGACCTTCTGATGTAATCTGCTTATGTAAATTACTTTTGTTTTATGGCTCTTGTAAGGGATTTTTTGGCATGGAAACTGGATTGTTAAGATTGAAAATAAGATTGCCTCACAGTATAAAAGCTTCAAAATTGTAAAAATAAATTTGTCAGATCCTTGCATCCAAGAAGAGGTGTACTGAGTTCTGTCCACGCCGACTCCGTCTTCTCCTTTGGGTGAATCCTGTTCAGCTGGGGCTGGTCCCCGGCA
>NW_020841597.1:0-1733 GCF_003676395.1 Aethalodelphis obliquidens | reverse complement strand
TGTTGGGAGCCGCATAGGAAGTGCCTTTGAGTCTCAGCATGGACGAGACCCATAGTGCCAAGCAAAGCTGGTGCTGTCAGGTGTAAATATGGAAAAGCAAAGTTCTCGTTTGCAAAGCTTCCTGCCTCCTGGTGGCTGGTGCCGTGTAATTGGTCTCTCTTGCCCAGTGCTGTAAGCTGGGCCCTCTCTGGAGGAGAAACCTGGGTTCCCGAAGACATGTGATCAGAGCCGGGGCCCCGCCAGTTGGCGAAGGAATCCCAGGGCAGGTGCTGGGCGTGGAGGCCACGGGGGCATAGGCTACCAAGGTGACAGAGAACTGACCTTCTCTGGGGGCGCTGCACCTCGCTCACTCGCACACCTCACATCTCCCTGCTTGGCCCCGGAGGATGGCTGGTTAGCCAGAGACGGGTAAGATTCCTCAGGGAAGGAACAACCTAAGACAGGCACAGTCGCAGAGGGGCCATCAGGAGAGAACTTGGGGGCCAACAGAGGTGGGGCATAGACCCTCACCCCCCCCAACTTTGCAGGAGCCTGAACCCTCACCCCTTTTGAGAGAGGTCTCTTGTCCCCATGGCTGCTTCGCTTCCCACGCCCAGCTCAGATGGGAACCCAGGTAGCAGACCAGAGACCTGGCCAATGGCAACTGCTCTTCCACCGCAACAGGGCTTTGTTTCCCATTTCCTCCGTGAACCACAGCTTTCCTCTGTGTGGCTCCCCTTGTCTTCCCCTGCCTTTGCCTAAGGTGATTTTTATAGGATTGTTATTAGTGTTGGGAAACATTCCCAGTTCCAATGGAGGGTTTAGGGAAAGACCCCGACTTAGGGTAAAACCAAAAAAAAAAAGATTGTAATTACCCCGGCTTCCCCAATGACTACACCTGAAATCCCCACTCCCAGGCCAGGGCATTGGGTACAGGGAAACACAACAGGAGCATTTGTATGGCAAGAGCTTATTTTACAAGGTAAATTGGATGAGTTATGGCCCCCCTGGGGAGTTAAAGATATGTTAAAAAACACTTGGATATGGTGGCGGGGAGGTTTTATGCTGAAGTGGGTTTATATGGAACTAGATAGAGTAGGCTTTTTGATAGCTTTACATAAGTTTCAGTGCTCTCCAAATAAGAATAGATATAAAGCACAAATTATATTTTATAAATATTTTGCAAAGGAACTTGGTGGCAAATTTAAGGTACAATGCCCTCCCCCAAGACCCCCTAGGGTTATTGATTATTCTGTGTCTTGCTTTAATTATAGAGATAGATTAAAACAGCCTGTAAATATTTACTGATGCTAAAGAATAATGTGCTTGAGTTTATGTTTTGAAGATCTGGCTGATTAAACAGAACAAACAGGTACAAAAACATCTACTTCTTCTAAGAACAATGATGAAACCGCAGACAGAGTTCCTGACTTAGGCGTGACCAAGATGTACCTGACCACAGGGGATAAAAGAAACTACAAGCGATAAGAAGATCATTTAACCTGTTTGACCTTCTGATGTAATCTGCTTATGTAAATTACTTTTGTTTTATGGCTCTTGTAAGGGATTTTTTGGCATGGAAACTGGATTGTTAAGATTGAAAATAAGATTGCCTCACAGTATAAAAGCTTCAAAATTGTAAAAATAAATTTGTCAGATCCTTGCATCCAAGAAGAGGTGTACTGAGTTCTGTCCACGCCGACTCCGTCTTCTCCTTTGGGTGAATCCTGTTCAGCTGGGGCTGGTCCCCGGCA
>NW_020841596.1:0-1735 GCF_003676395.1 Aethalodelphis obliquidens | reverse complement strand
GGTAAAGTACTGTGGCCAGAGAAAGCAGGGGAGATGCAGAATTAATACTTCCCTTTCTGTGTTCTAGGAGGGCGATTTCGGGAGAAGGCGGCCACTTTGGCTTAAGGATACCTATAGGCCCCTCAACGCCACATGCATGGAAAACATGGCACAAAAGCTACACGACAGGGAGTCTTCTGATGAGGATGAGATATTCTATAAGGATGCAGGGTAAATGATAGGGGACAATTTAAAATTCTCATCTAAAATGAGGAAATAATGAAAATTATAATTGTTCTTTTCAAAATTAAAAGCCTTGGCATTACTCTTCTCACCCCAGGGAAGTCATCAAAGCCCCAGCAGAGAAGCTTCTGGCTGCCTATTGGATTGATGAAGAGGCGGGTGAGGAAAGTGAGACAGCACACAAGACTGCCACAGAGTGAGCCCTGTTCTGACTCAAGCCACCTGCAAATGTTATTTTCTTCTTAAAATGGCTTCTCATATTGGCTTCTCAGCATAGCCTGTAAAAATACTTATTTTTCTGATATTAAAATGTATAAATTCATAACCAAATTTAACCATGTGGTAAAGGAATTCAAATGTAAATAGTTGAATATTTATATACCAATAACAAGGGCCTGCAAGAAGAAGCGGGGCTGAAACTAGAATCCCTCATGGTAGCCAGTACTTCCACAAGGGGAAATGTGGGCAAAGGAGGATGAGTAGAAGGATGAAGAGGGGCTTCCCTCCCTTGTTTGCCCAGTATCATCCGTCCCTGGGAACTGGAAAACATACCATCCTCAAGGGGCATAGATCATTAAATCAAATGTGTACCCTGTCTTGGTAGGGGGTTCTCCACCACTTCAAACTGGGGGAAAATTCCCATTGGGTGGTTTTTTTTTCTTTAAAAAAAAATCCCTACCCTTGGATAACTAGCAGGGAGGTGCCAGAAAAGCAGGGTAAGGAAGAACGTGCGAGAGTAGCCATTGCCCAAGACGGCCCTCCTCAGGCCCTGGCCTCTCCTGACCCCACTGCGGGTCAGCTGTGTGCCACTCGGCTCCCTGCAGCTCAGCCCAGCAGCAAACCTAGCCACCTCCTGCCCCAGCCAGCACAGGCCACGAGCTGCATGATTCCAAGTGATTCTATAATGACAGTGCCACCTGCGGAAGGTGCAAACGCTCTTCCACTCCTGCAAAGAAAGTCATTAATCACATTTATTAAGTCAGTGAGAGTTAAATACATTAATGAGTAAAAGAAATTCTGAATGAACAAGACTTGATAATCTACCAAAAGGACCACAGATACTGCTGGTGGTTTAGTAATATGAGGTGAAGAACGGTGCAAGCCATGGGGTGATAGTTCACGGTCCCCCAGAGGATCAGTGGGCCTGGAAGACAGCCCAGCAGGTTCTGCCGGTTGGGTGGGGTTCCAATCAAAGTGAACCTATAGGCCTCTCAACGCCACACACAAGGAAAACATGGCACAAAAGCTACAGGACAGGGAGTCTTCTGATGAGGATGAGATTCTATAATGATGCAGGGTAAATGATAGGGGACAATTTAAAATTCTCATCTAAATGAGGAAATAATGGAAACTATAATTGTTCCTTTCAAAAGTAAAAGCCTTGCAATTAGTCTTCTTACCCCAGGGAAGTCATCAAAGCCCCCGCAGAGAAGCTTCTGGCTGCATATTGGATTGATGCAGAGGCGGGTGAGGAAAGTGAGACAGCACACGAGACTGCCACAGAGTGAGCCCT
>NW_020841595.1:0-1735 GCF_003676395.1 Aethalodelphis obliquidens | reverse complement strand
TTGCTATTGTTTCCTTCATTTCTTTTTCATTTATTTCTGATCTGATCTTTATGATTTCTTTCCTTCTGCTAACTTTGGGTTTTTTTGTTCTTCTTTCTCTAATTGCTTTAGGTGTAAGGTTAGGTTGTTTATTTGAGATGTTTCTTGTTTCTTAAGGTAGGATTGTATTGCTATAAACTTCCCTCTTAGAACTGCTTTTGCTGCATCCCATAGGTTTTGGGTTGACATATTTTCACTGACATTTGTTTCTAGGTATTTTTTGATTTCTTCTTTGATTTCTTCAGTGATCTCTTGGTTATTTAGTAGTGTATTGTTTAGCCTCCATGTGTTTGTATTTTTACAGATTTTTTCCTGTAATTGATATCTAGTCTCAGAGCATTGTGGTTGAAAAAGATACTTGATACAATTTCAATTTTCTTCAATTTGCCAAGGCTTGACTTGTGACCCAAGATATGATCTATCCTGGAGAATGTTCCATGAGCCCTTGAGAAGAAAGTTTATTCTGTTGGTTTTGGATGCAATGTTCTTTAAATATCAATTAAGTTCATCTTTTTTAAGGTATCAGTTAAAGCTTGTGTTTCCTTATTTATTTTCATTTTGCATGATCTGTCCATTGGTGAAAGTGGGGTATTAAAGTCCCCTACTATGACTGTGTTGCTGCCGATTTCCCCTTTTATGGCTGTTAGCATTTGCCTTATGTATTGAGGTGCTCCTATGTTGGGTGCATAAATATTTACAATTGTTATATCTTCTTCTTGGATTGATCCCTTGATCATTATATAGTGTCCTTGTCTCTTATAATAGTCTTTATTTTAAAGTCTATTTTGTCTGATATGAGAACTGCTACTCCAGCTTTCTTCTGATTTTCATTTGCATGGAATATCTTTTTCCATCGCCTTACTTTCAGTTTGTATGTGTCCCTAGGTCTGAAGTGGGTCTCTTGTAGACAGCGTATATACGGGTCTTGTTTTTGTATCATTCAGCCACTCTATGTCTTTTGGTTGGAGCCTTTAATCCATTTACATTTAAGGTAATTATCTATATGTATGTTCCTATTACCATTTTCTTAATTGTTTTGGGTTTGTTATTTTAGGTCTTCTCCTTCTCTTGTGTTTCCTGCCTAGAGAAGTTCCCTTAGCGTTTGTTGTAAACCTGGTTTTGTGGTGCTGAATTCTCTTAGCTTTCGCTTGTCTGTAAAGGTTTTAATTTCTCCATCAAGTCTGAATGAGATCCTTGCTGGGTAGAGTAATCTTGGTTGTACGTTTTTCCCTGAATCACTTTAAATACGTCCTGCCTCTCCCTTCTGGCTTGCAGAGCTTCTGCTGAAAGATCAGCTCTTAACCTTATGGGGATTCCCTTGTATGTTATTTGTCATTTTTCTTTTGCTGCTTTTAATATTTTTTCTTTGTATTTAATTTTTGACAGTTTGATTAATATGTGTCTTGGCGTGTTTCTCCTTGGATTATTGTGTATGGGACTCTCTGCACTTCCTGGATTTGATTGACTATTTTCTTCCCCATACTAGGGAAGTTTTCAACTATAATCTCTTCAATATTTTCTCAGTCCCTTTCTTTTACTCTTCTTCTTCTGGGACGCCTATAATTCGAATTGGGGTGTTTAATGTTGTCCCAGAGGTCTCTGAGACTGTCCTCAATTCTTTTCATTCTTTTTTCTTTATTCTGCTCTGCAGTAGTTATTTCCACTATTTTGTCTTCCAGGTCACTTATCCGTTCTT
>NW_020841594.1:0-1736 GCF_003676395.1 Aethalodelphis obliquidens | reverse complement strand
AGAAAAGGGAACCCTCCTACAACACTGTTGGTGGGAATGTAAGTTGGTGCAGCCACTGTGGAAAACACTATGGAGGTTCCTCAGAAAACTAAAAATAGACCTACCATATGATCCAGCAATCCCACTCCTGGGCGTATATCCAGACCAAACTATAATTCAAAAAGACACGTTCACCCTGATCTTCACAGCAGCAATATTCACAATAGCCAAGACATGGAAACAACCTAAATGTCCATCAACAGATGAATGGATAAAGACGATGTGGTACATATATACAATGAAATACTACTCAGCCATAAAAAAAAGAATGAAATAATGCCATTTGCAGCAGCAACATGGATGCAACTAGAGATTATCATACTAAGCAAAGTAAGTCAGAAAGAGAAAGACAAATACCATGATACCACTTATATGTGGAATCTAAAATATGACACAAATGAACCTATCTATGAAACAGAAACAGAATCAGAGACATAGAGAATAGACTGGTGGCTGCCAAGGGGGAAGCAGGTGGGAGAGGGATGAACTGGGAGTTTGGGATTAGCAGATGCAAACTGGTATATATAGATTGGCTAAACAACAACGTCCTACTATATAGCACAGGGAACTATATTCAATATCCTGTGATAAACCATAATGGAAAAGAATATGAAAAAGAATGTATATACATATGTATAACAGAGTCACTTTGCTGTACAGCAGTAATTAACAACGCTGTAAACCAAGTATACTTCAATAAAAAATAAGTTAATTAAATTTTTAAAAAGATTAATTCCTTCAGAAGAACAAGTACTACACATTCACAAAAAAAGCACCCTTTGAAAGTTTAAATTTTTGAATTTCTTTGCCACTTCCTTAGTTTTGATCATCTTGGACAATACAGTTTTAATATTGACTTTTAAAAAGAATTGTGTTTCAGTGTTTGCTATCCTTAGAGAGACAGAAACAGATAAGTACAACTAAATACTTGTTTTTCAAAAGTCTCAAAAGTATAAGGGAAATGAAAGTAATGGTATCTTCAAATGATTTTGGGGTATGTTTCTAATTTCATACTTCTGATGCAATTCAAGATTAAAACTGTATTAAGACATTTGAGACATGACGCAATGGTATTAAATGAATTTAATTTTGTGTAAAGTGGTAGAAATATTTTCTTCAGCAAACATACCTGCAGATATAAAATCACAACCATAAATCTACAAAAAAGCAAGCTATTGAATGAAATCTGATTGGTTATTTCCCTGCAGTATGGATCTGCTAATAATTTAATTTACTACTTGCTAACAGAATCCAAAATTTAAATATACATATATATGTGTGTGTATATATCTACCTCTTCAATTTTAAATCATTCATATATATGAACAAGTATACATACACATATATAACAATTGTTCATACATATATATATATAAACAATTTAAATTAAAGAAAGTACATCTGGTGGCCTATTTTTCCCCCCCCGATTTCTAAAGAACACCATATTCTATTCTAGGCAGTGGAATGTCAATCCACCTTAAGGGTTGTTCAATGAGCATATCTGAGAAACCACTGGTTTAGCCAATGATGTACTTATTGAGGGAGGCCCTAGTGCCACTGTCAAGAGCTTATCCACAGGAGAGATAAGAAGGTACTTGTTTGGTTTGTGAAAAGAAAGAGTAGTGAGAATGGCAGGTAGCTGCAGGTTGATGACACGTGATGTCCATATATATGTAGAACCAACACACCCATAATTG
>NW_020841593.1:0-1736 GCF_003676395.1 Aethalodelphis obliquidens | reverse complement strand
TGTTGGGAGCCGCATAGGAAGTGCCTTTGAGTCTCAGCATGGACGAGACCCATAGTGCCAAGCAAAGCTGGTGCTGTCAGGTGTAAATATGGAAAAGCAAAGTTCTCGTTTGCAAAGCTTCCTGCCTCCTGGTGGCTGGTGCCGTGTAATTGGTCTCTCTTGCCCAGTGCTGTAAGCTGGGCCCTCTCTGGAGGAGAAACCTGGGTTCCCGAAGACATGTGATCAGAGCCGGGGCCCCGCCAGTTGGCGAAGGAATCCCAGGGCAGGTGCTGGGCGTGGAGGCCACGGGGGCATAGGCTACCAAGGTGACAGAGAACTGACCTTCTCTGGGGGCGCTGCACCTCGCTCACTCGCACACCTCACATCTCCCTGCTTGGCCCCGGAGGATGGCTGGTTAGCCAGAGACGGGTAAGATTCCTCAGGGAAGGAACAACCTAAGACAGGCACAGTCGCAGAGGGGCCATCAGGAGAGAACTTGGGGGCCAACAGAGGTGGGGCATAGACCCTCCCCCCCCCCAACTTTGCAGGAGCCTGAACCCTCACCCCTTTTGAGAGAGGTCTCTTGTCCCCATGGCTGCTTCGCTTCCCACGCCCAGCTCAGATGGGAACCCAGGTAGCAGACCAGAGACCTGGCCAATGGCAACTGCTCTTCCACCGCAACAGGGCTTTGTTTCCCATTTCCTCCGTGAACCACAGCTTTCCTCTGTGTGGCTCCCCTTGTCTTCCCCTGCCTTTGCCTAAGGTGATTTTTATAGGATTGTTATTAGTGTTGGGAAACATTCCCAGTTCCAATGGAGGGTTTAGGGAAAGACCCCGACTTAGGGTAAAACCAAAAAAAAAAAAGATTGTAATTACCCCGGCTTCCCCAATGACTACACCTGAAATCCCCACTCCCAGGCCAGGGCATTGGGTACAGGGAAACACAACAGGAGCATTTGTATGGCAAGAGCTTACTTTACAAGGTAAATTGGATGAGTTATGGCCCCCCTTGGGGAGTTAAAGATATGTTAAAAAACACTTGGATATGGTGGCGGGAAGGTTTTATGCTGAAGTGGGTTTATATGGAACTAGATAGAGTAGGCTTTTTGATAGCTTTACATAAGTTTCAGTGCTCTCCAAATAAGAATAGATATAAAGCACAAATTATATTTTATAAATATTTTGCAAAGGAACTTGGTGGCAAATTTAAGGTACAATGCCCTCCCCCAAGACCCCCTAGGGTTATTGATTATTCTGTGTCTTGCTTTAATTATAGAGATAGATTAAAACAGCCTGTAAATATTTACTGATGCTAAAGAATAATGTGCTTGAGTTTATGTTTTGAAGATCTGGCTGATTAAACAGAACAAACAGGTACAAAAACATCTACTTCTTCTAAGAACAATGATGAAACCGCAGACAGAGTTCCTGACTTAGGCGTGACCAAGATGTACCTGACCACAGGGGATAAAAGAAACTACAAGCGATAAGAAGATCATTTAACCTGTTTGACCTTCTGATGTAATCTGCTTATGTAAATTACTTTTGTTTTATGGCTCTTGTAAGGGATTTTTTTGGCATGGGAACTGGATTGTTAAGATTGAAAATAAGATTGCCTCACAGTATAAAAGCTTCAAAATTGTAAAAATAAATTTGTCAGATCCTTGCATCCAAGAAGAGGTGTACTGAGTTCTGTCCACGCCGACTCCGTCTTCTCCTTTGGGTGAATCCTGTTCAGCTGGGGCTGGTCCCCGGCA
>NW_020841592.1:0-1737 GCF_003676395.1 Aethalodelphis obliquidens | reverse complement strand
AAAACCCCTCTTTGATCATCTCCAATTAATCAGCTACTGTGTGACTCTACTCAGTTTTATCACTAACTACAATGGTAATTACAATGTTGAGTAACGACAATAGTAATTTTCAGTTCTGTAGATCTCAGAATTTCTCACTTCACCAGTGTCTACACCAATGGATCTCCAACTTCTCAAGTAACTGAATTGTTTCTTGCCACGACAACGCTATATGGTCATCTAGACGTCCTTGCAGCAGTGGACGCCAGGTAACAACGAAATGGAGGAAAAACCACCCGGATAGATCTGGATGGCACGGAAGAGAAGGTGCGACTCCAACGCTCTGCACTCATCCCCTCTGGCCCACCACAGGTCCCATTTCTCCGGGTTGTCTCCTCGTCCACACGCGCGTTCAGAGGCCATTCCGGTACGAGATTCTCACGAGGAGCTTCTGACAACCGCGCCCACCCAGGACCGCGCATGGCCTCGTGCCTCCTCACGACCATCACCAGACGCCCCAGGCAGCTCCCCATTTCCCCATTTGTTATGCTTCTCCAACCACCAAGCCACAGGCGTGACCGTGGCTGCACCTGGAGCACCCTCCCCTCTCGCCCGCGACTGTCTTTGCTGTCACCTGTGGTGAGAGAACCTGTGTGTGGTCCACACAAGCGTTTCGCCGACGAGGCCAACAGAAGTGGGGACGCCGGGCGCTCCTCCGTAGACGCACTTCGGCCTGCAGAGGAATACCGTCTGTGGGGCCCCATGACCGCTTCTCGCGGATTTCGGAGAAAGTGGACGCAGGGGAGGAGCTCCACCACGGCGAAGGGACCGGGACGCACGTTTTCCCCAAGGCGGCCAAGAAGCAGCACCGGGCGTCCTATTGGACGGGGCGTCACGGTCCCGTGGGAAGGAGAACGTGAAGACCGGGGTCGCACTTCCAGTGCCTCCTCGTCACGCCATTCGGGCCCTACCCACTGCGGAGAAAAACAGATTTGGGAATTAGGGCAAAAGGGATCAAGAGAGAAGGCCGGCGGAAACTTGGAGGCGTCCACGTCCGTAGGAGACTTTGAACCACTCCCAGGCGACACTTGGAACGCGAAGGTACCACCACCGGGCCACACGGCCGATGCCAGTCATGGATATTCTCTCTTGACCACGTGCTTCAATGTGGGTGTTTCACGCGCAAGGGACACAAGGGAGTGCCGGTCGAACCGAGCAGACCCACCACTCGACTTCTAGGGAGCGCAGCGCCGTCCTCACACTACGAATGTCTGCCCGTCCAAATCCCGCGAGAGCAGCGTGCGCCCATGCCCCGGAGACCGGGACCCAAGCGCGCCAGCCAACAAGCACATCGGGCCCTCCAACTGCCTCAACGCCCGTGCCCGGTGCGTTCCCCACGTCCGGAGTGGGACGCTGGTGGACCCAAGTGGTAGAAAATGAACGCCCCAAAGTGACTCAGAAAAGCGGACCATCAAGCCTCAGGCCCTCCGGAGGGCTCACAAGACCCTCTCCCTACACAACGCGGCGGGCGGCCCAGGTAGGTCCGAGTCCGCTCAGTTCCCGTGGCCAGAGGGGCACGGGCGGTTGCTGGTCAACAAGCCAGGCAACCCTCACAACACACCAGCGAGCGCGGCAACGATCACATTCTCGAGAACCTACACACCCAATCTGCAGCGAACGCAGGAGCAGCCCATGCCCTGGGACCACCGGGACAGTCGCCACACGCATAGACGGGCTCCCGGAACGCTGCCTCGCGCC
>NW_020841591.1:0-1738 GCF_003676395.1 Aethalodelphis obliquidens | reverse complement strand
ACACTTGAAATTTACTAGAAAATAAAGTACTTATCAAAACAACCATGTCATACCATGCCAGAAATACAGATATCAAACTCTGTTATAGAGGTCAAGCCCTACCCAGATCCAGTTCACCCACAGTGGGGACGCTAATCACCCTTGGAGGAGTCCACATACCACAAGAGGCACCATGGGAAGATTACATTCAGAACCACTGTGTCTTGGGTGCTGTGGATGACCTGGATGTAGATGAAACAGTGGGATTTCTGAATTCTAGTTTTCCACATTCAACCACCAAAAAACTGTTACAACTAAAAAATGAATTCAGTAAAGCTGCAGGATATCAAAAAAAAAAAAAAAAGAAAACTCAATGCACAAAAATCATTTGTGATTTTATACACTGATAATGAACCATCAGAAAAAGAATTTTTAAAAAATCCCACTTACAGTTACATCCAAAAAGATAACCAGGAGTAAATTTAACCAAGGACATGAAGGACCGGCACACTGAAAACTGGAAGACACTGATAGAGGACACTGAACAGATGAAAATAAATGGAGGGGCTTCCCTGGTGGCGCAGTGGTTGAGAGTCTGCCTGCCGATGCAGGGGACGTCGGTTCGTGCCCCGGTCTGGGAAGAACCCACATGCCTTGGTGCGGCTGTGCCCGTGAGCCATGGCCGCTGAGCCTGCGCTCTGCAACGGCAGAGTCCACAACAGTGAGAGGCCCGCATACCGCAAAACAACAGAACAAAACAAGGGCTTCCCCGGTGGCGCAGTGGTTGAGAGTTCGCCTGCCGAAGCAGGGGACACGGGTTAGTGCCCCGGTCCGGGAGGATCCCACATGCCGCAGAGCGGCTGGGCCCGTGAGCCATGGCCGCTGAGCCTGCGCTTCCGGAGCCTGTGCTCTGCAACGGGAGAGGCCACAACGATGAGTAGCCCGTGTACCGCAAAAAAAAAAAAAAAAAAAAAGAATACTGTGCAATACATGCATTCTATGGTGGGAATTCCCTGGCTGTCCAGGGGTTGGGACTCTGTGCTCCCACTGCAGGGGGCACAGGTTCGATTCCGGGTTGGGGAACTACGATCATGCATCCTGCATGCTACATGGTGTGACCCAAAGTTTTGTTTAATTTCAAACAAATATGCAGTATAGCCCAATTAATGTACACATTCAATGCAATCCTTACCAAAAGTCCAATGACATGTTCCATAGAAACAGAACAAATAATCTTAAGTTGTGTGTGGAACCACAAAGGACCCAGAAGAGCCAAAGCGACCCTGAGGAAGGAGAACGGGCTGGAGGCGTCTCTGTCCCTGATTTCACATTTCATTACGAAGCTACAGTCCCCAAAATGTGTGGAATTGGCACAAAAACAGGCACACAGACCAGAGGAACAGAGCAGAGAACCCAGGAATCAACCTACAGGTATGTGGTCAGTTAATTCACAAGAAAGGAGCCAAGAACATACACCAGGGAAAGGACAGTCCCTTCAACAGTGCTGGGAAAACCAGATGCCACACGCCAAAGAACAACACTGCTCTCTCTCTACACCACACACAAAAGGGGCCAAAAACCCAGTTTTCCACATCAAGCCCTTCCTCTCCTGGGTCCTCTGAAGACAGACACCCACAGCGGTCAGCCACGCACAGGAACCTTCGGCCCACTTTTCCTCACCTTCTCCCTCAGCGGCATCACCTCCCGGCAGCTCCTGAGGAGACCAGGCTCCTGTCAGCATGAACTGGACCCCACAGTG
>NW_020841590.1:0-1739 GCF_003676395.1 Aethalodelphis obliquidens | reverse complement strand
TGCTCGAGGAGAACGTCAGCATCTCGCAATGCTGCGTCGCTAACGGGACAGCCAGGTTGAGCACAGGCCTGGAGGGAAGGCCCTGACGTGAGGTGCAGAAGCGGAGCCGCGCGGCAGTTTCCGTGAGGCCGTAGCCTCTGCTCTGCGTGTGTTGAACGGCAGTAGAGTTTCCTGGACACCCGGCAGGCTCGCGGGGGCACCCTGTTCCAGGCTGGAGCACGGAGTACTCCCGGGCACCCCTGGGTCTGCTGAGCAACATCCAGGCCCGGAGCCCCTTTGGAGCCGCTCTCCATACGCCGAGTGTAGGGAAACGGCCTGCACTCTCTCCTGGAGGAGATTCCTTTCCCCACCGAACCCACACTTTCACCAACAGACTTCTGGCACGTCTCCCATGCCTTTGCGGTCTCACGCCTTGCCCTAGTCTGAGCTGCCCTGAGAGAACCCTCGGCCTCGCGTTCCATCTAGGAGCCCCCCTGCCGGCAGTCACCCTGCCTCCAAGAGAAAGTCGGCTTGCGTTCTTACTGCGATTTCAGCCCCGTGCTTCCTGTGGCACTGCAGGCTTTGGACTAGCCCCAGGCCCCAGAGGCGTAACTAGGCAGGGCATTCCTTGCTTGAGGCAGTTCACTTGACCCAGAACACCCTACTTCGGGGAGTTGGTTCAGGGAAGCAAACGCAGGGTAACATGTGTCTCTCTGGACTGGTTAGAAACCACAGGGAGGTCAGCTGAGTGTGCGCGTGGAAACGGGAGCCTGCTGGAACTATCCGTGCTTTCCCACTTGGAAGGCTGCCTTCATGCTGCCTTGAAGCTGCCTGACGTCCCCTGCTCTTGACAGGCCTGGAAACCCGGTAGAAGTGCTTCTGGGAAGAAAATGAGTTTGCTCCGTCTCAACCCGGTGCTTCCATGGCCGCGGTGGTGGTTAGCCTGACAAGCTCCAGAACGAAAGGGAAAACTCAACGTGAGAATCTGCCTCCAGTTTAGGCCCTGCGTAGCCGGGCAGGAAGGGCGGCATGCAGCAGTTTCCATGCGTTCTTAGTCACTGTTCGGGTTTATTTGCACGGAAGTACCCGTCTGAGGACTCCTAGGCCCCTCGGGTGTGCATCCATTTCCCTCCAAGGTCACTGAGGACCTCCAGACACCCCCCCACGCCGCGGTCCGGCTGAGCAACATCGAGGCCCATTGCTCTGCCCCTCGGAGGCCCTGTGTGCGTGCCGAGTGATGGGCAGCACGCTGCACGTTCCTTGAGGAGAGCTCCATTTCCAGAGCCCTCACACGGCCTCAGAACCAGATTTCTGGTGAGTCCGAAGCTCCCAGGAAATATTTGTCGTCGCCCCTGTGAGAGCTGCCGTGAGAAAACACTCTGCTTTGCCTACTTCGCGGGCCTCGTACCTGAAGGCACTGTGCTCGAGGAGAACGTCAGCATCTCGCAATGCTGCGTCGCTAACGGGACAGCCAGGTTGAGCACAGGCCTGGAGGGAAGGCCCTGACGTGAGGTGCAGAAGCGGAGCCGCGCGGCAGTTTCCGTGAGGCCGTAGCCTCTGCTCTGCGTGTGTTGAACGGCAGTAGAGTTTCCTGGACACCCGGCAGGCTCGCGGGGGCACCCTGTTCCAGGCTGGAGCACGGAGTACTCCCGGGCACCCCTGGGTCTGCTGAGCAACATCCAGGCCCGGAGCCCCTTTGGAGCCGCTCTCCATACGCCGAGTGTAGGGAAACGGCCTGCACTCTCTCCTGGAGGAGATTC
>NW_020841589.1:0-1739 GCF_003676395.1 Aethalodelphis obliquidens | reverse complement strand
TCTCGAGGTCCTTCTGTGTTGCTGCACATGGCAGTATTTCCTTCTTTTTTAAGGCTGAGTAGTATTCCATCGTAGATATGTACCGCATCTTCTGTATCCAGTCATCTGTCGGTGGACATTTTGCTTGCTTTGGTGTCTGGGTTGTCGTATATAGTGCTGCCATGCACGTTGGGGTGCGGGTAGGTTTTCGAACTATGGTTTTGTCTGGGTGTTTGCCCAGAAGTGGGATTGGGGGATCAGATGGTAGCTCTATGTTTTGTTATTGAAGGAGCCTCCTCCCAACTGTACTCCCCAGTGGCTGTACCAGTTGCATTCCCCCCAGCAGTGGAGGAGGGTTTGCTTTCTCCATGCCCTCTCCGGAATTTATTGTAGGGAGACGTTTACATGATGGGCATCCTGACTGACGTCAGATGATACCTCGTTGCTGTTTTGATTTGCAGTTCTGAAGTAATTGGTGACCTTCAGCATCTTTTCATGGTTTTTTGGTTTTGTTTTCTCCTTCTTTTCCAACAGTGTGAGTGCAGTGTACCTCTTGAAATTGTCTTCTGACAAATCCGGCCTGTTTTGAATTCTTTTCCATTACCTATCCGAGGACATTTCTTGAGCGCAGGTGTTATGTTTTTAAAGCCCTGCAGCCCTTTGTGAATCCTAGTGCCCAAAAGCACCTGTTGCCAAGTTGTTGTTACAGGAATCATCCACAAGGCGGCGGGCTTCTCCGTGCCCATCTCTGGTCCCTCTGGCAACCAGAGCCTTAGCGAAAGAAAGTGGTGTTCCTGGGTTGTACCTTGGAGGGGCACGTGCCAGAACCAACACTCAAGGGCTTTTGTCTCCTTCCTTTCTGCCTGTTCCCCTCACCCCCCCGACGCGTCGCAACCCTTGTGAAAGTGCCACACTGAGGGACGGTGCTGAGGGTCCTCTAGTTGGTACAACACAAAGGCAGGAGGCTGGAGGTGGGAACCCCAACACCAGGAGATGTGGAGACCAGGTGACGTTTCAAAGCTCTTGCAGCCCAGAGGATCCACCCTCCTTTGGGTGCACTAGGCTTGGTTGAGCTATAGGAGGGCCTGCCTGGATCTGGAGATTGTGGTCCCATTTCGAGTGGACCAGACACTGCAGGTCCCCGGGGGGGCTCATTTGCTGGCACATCCTCCCCAGTCCCCTCAGCCCCACGACAGGCAGCCTGGAGAGCCAGCCCGCTGAGCCTCCAGGGACGTGACAGCAGCCCAGGTCCCCGAGCCTGTGGAAAATCGAGTACACGTCCTTTATTTTCTCTCCTTCTTTTCCTTTAACTGCATTTTTCTTTCATTTTCAAGCAACTTGAGGGACCATGTTGTGCCCCTTGCAGGTGTACAGCGTTGTGATTTAGTCGTACCTATGCATATGTCTCTGCTTTTTAGGATCCTTTTCTTATATAGGCTGTGACAAAGTGTTGAACAGAGTCCCCTGTGTTGTAGAGTAGGTCCTTGTGGAGTAGGTATTGTATTTATGTTCATGTATACATGTTAATGCCAACCTCCTCATGTATCCCTCTCCCCCATCTTTCCCGTTTGCTAAGCATAAGTTTGTTTTCTAAGTCTCTGAGTCTGTCGCTGTTTTGTGAATCAGTTGATTTGTGTCAATTTTGAGATTCCATATGTAAGTCGTATCCCATGATATTTATCGACGTCCATGTGATTTACTTCACGTAGAGCATCTCGAGGTCCTTCTGTGTTGCTGCACATGGCAGTATTTCCTTCTTT
>NW_020841588.1:0-1740 GCF_003676395.1 Aethalodelphis obliquidens | reverse complement strand
CATTCTACAAATGAAGTACTCTAAACCCTATGGGTCAATAAGGAATTCTGGAAGGAAGGTGTCCTCACCCAAGGAGAGAAGGTTCCTAACCTTGTCTACCATCACATCCCTGTAACAATTCTCATTGATCTTGGTCCAGGCATTCACAGTCCTCTTGAGAGAAATCTATGGGCACATAATGGAATGTCAGCAGTCCCTGAAACTAAAAGTACACATATTGTGTGGCCACGGGAAGAGTTCATAATATGACCCAAGAAGAAAACAGCAAGTTAAGAGAACTGTTTTTAGTTTAGAAGAGTGTCTTGAATTATCCATTTATATATATATATATATGTATGTATGTACTTTTTTTACACAGTAAGTTTCTCTATCTTATTTCTTACTACAAGAAAAGAGTATGGCATGTGACCCACAAAACCAGTATAGAGACTATACTTATCTGGAAAAGAAATGATAAAATGATGGTTTCAACACAGGCATATGCATTTTTGAGTGTTTTATTTATATCAAACTGGATAAAATGTATTTCTCAGCCAGAAAAGACATGTCAAGGTAGAAATGAAACTTCTAACAATTCATGGGTACACAAGTACACTGGGGAGATTTTAAAAGTGCAGATTCTGATTCAGTAGTTCTGGTGGGCTTGAATTCCATTTTTTTAACAAGCTTATGTTTAACTAGTGATGCCACACTAGTTAAACATGAGTTACACTAGTCCATGATTCATTAACCACAATTGGGAATAGCAGAGACATAATAAAGAAAGGTAAAAATTCATAGTTAACTTTGAACTTAAAGTGTTTTATGGATTTTACACGTTTAATAGAATAGTCAGCACAGCAGCAACAATCATTTGTGAATATTTACTAGAGACCGTGTATC
The DNA here is from genome assembly GCF_003676395.1 of Aethalodelphis obliquidens. Lineage (NCBI taxonomy): Eukaryota > Metazoa > Chordata > Mammalia > Artiodactyla > Delphinidae > Aethalodelphis > Aethalodelphis obliquidens. The sequence continues at coordinate 858 of NW_020841588.1, read as the reverse complement.
TTTCTAACTTTTTTGTGTAGGATTCTAAGAAAAAGGCCTGGGCTGCGGCCTCAGTGGGCGGGGCCCCCAGGACGTGCCGTCCCTCCAGGACCCCCGACGGGGCCCTGCGCTCCTGGCGGCTCCCTCCTACGGCACCTCCCTGCCTCCCGGAAGGCCTCGGGTCAGAGCGGTCCCACCCCCTGCGCCAAGAACGGAGCCCGCGTTTCCGCAGAGCTGGAGCTCCCTCAGCTCTGTATCTCCTCCTTTCATCGTCACGGAACTGTCCTGGAGCCCGAGGGGAGGCCGGCCTCACTGAGGCTGCCGGCTCTTGAGGGGCCCCAGCGGCCGAAGCCGCGACAGTCGGGTGGACGGCAGGCCGGTAAGTGGGTGGCGACCCTCCGCCTTGTCCGGTGCCAAGGCGGCAGGGCAAGACCAGCTTCTGAGGGGCAGGGGTTCGCTGCCACCCGCCGCTGCTGTGCAGAAATAGCGGTCCCCAGCTTCTGGTCTCGGGGAACTTCGGTTCCTCCTCTCGCGCCTGCCCTTGGCCTGGCTCGCGGGGCCTGGGGATCGCGGGGAGGGGGTCGGCCTGAGCGTTCGGAGGGGAAACGGGGCAAGGGAGGCACAGGGTCCGGCTGCAGCGTCCCGCCCCTACTTCCGACTGCGGGGAAAGCGGCTGAAAACTCCCAAGGCTCGCAGGCCCCTTATTCAGCTGAGTCCCTCTGCGCTCCTTCCTTCCTGAGCTGAAGTACGGGGGTGGTGGTGGTGGACAGGGCAGGGGGCTGACGCAGGTAATGGGGAACATCAAAAGGTGATTGTTAACTAAGGAAAACCAGCTCTCCCAACGTGAGGAATGTAGCGCTTTTCTTTGTATGCGAAGAT
>NW_020841587.1:0-1740 GCF_003676395.1 Aethalodelphis obliquidens | reverse complement strand
GGGGGTACTTTCACCTCTGGCCATGGATTGTTGCTTCTCTTTTTTCCCCAGAGGAAAACAAGAGATCAATAGATGCATTGCTGGATGAAGACAAATGACTTCATTGCTTGGAAAATAAAGGACTTCCACTACATGTTTTATGCTTTTCTCGTTTTGCATTGTTGTCATTCATCCTGTCCCTAGAACTTGTCTGTGTCATTAAACCCTAGGAGTTTCTGAATATTTGGAGAATATGGAGTACAGTCCTTTATCTCCCATCATTTAATAGAAATCCTGCAGACAAATCCATTTTGTCTTTGTGGTTATCTGTCATGGAGACATGAAGGTATCTTCCCACAGTCTTCCCTGTGTGATCCCTTTTAGACACAAAGTGTCTCTACCCTTCGGGTATAAGACAGCCCAAGCAAGGCCCCCGATACAAACCAGGATGTAACTTGGCATTATCCTCAAGAGAGCTCAGAAAACACCCACTGCATGAAACAAGTTAGACAAGCAGAATCAAAGGCACACTCCTGAGGAGCTTCATGCTGAAATACAAAATTTCAAGTCCCTAAGGGCAAGGCTCACATCAGACTGATTACAACATTTTTCAAATCAGTTCAATATTGAGAGCTCTCTAGTCAAGGTAAGAGAAAATGCATTTCTATCACATTAGGTGTCCTCACCTCTTGGCTCATATAAATACCCAGGGGGCTTAGGTGAGATGGGGAGGAGTCTAGTTCTTAATCCTTGGCTCTTGGCACCATCATTGCTCCTTCTGCCACTTGGGGATCCTGGTCTCAGCATGTTGCACCATGTGTTGGGTCCTGATGTTCTCATCCGGCTCAGAGATGGCCTCACATTTATCCTTCTGCTGACTTCAGACCAGGCCACCCAGAGGTCCATGCTTCTCTGTCACACATGTGCACCATGCAGTCACCCTATTTCTGCTCAGAAACCCTAACACCCCAGCCCCAGGAAATGGTCTCTATCCATCCCATACTGAACCACTGTAAAACCTGATTCTCTTTTCTTCCTCACCATTTAGGTCTCCACCTCTTAAAGTAGTGGAGTAAAAAGGGGATGTAAAAGGGGGATGGTAAGAAATGATGGTAAAAAGGGATGGTTATTATAAGTGCCTGGCAAATTCTAGTATTGGTCCTCAAGCACATAGGCACATGAAAAGTTTAGAGGCACAATGCAAGTGTTGGGCATCTGATGTCTCAGGAGCTGCCTCAATAAAATGGGAGGCTTTGGTTAAGTCAGTCGTTTATAAATTGTGATCCTTGGAACATTAGTGTTTCCTGAAGTGCCTTACACCTGCTTCAGAGGTCAAGTGTGGCCAAGTCAGTCAGGATCCAAGACCTCCCCTCTTACTTTCCCGGTTCTCTCTTTAAACCAGAGAAGTTTTGTTTCACGTACATAATTTATATAAATTTCACTTAACAAATGAGTACATGTCCTTTAGCTCTCATAGTTTAACATATGGGACAGATTTGCAGACAAATCTAGATTAATTGATCTCCATGTGTCCTGGATGTCAAAAGGAGCTCTGTATTGTTAAAATCTACCAGGCACTATAGCAACTGTAAATCTGTGTAGAATATTGATTTTTATCCTTTAACATACCTCCAAGTTTCTGTACCAATCCCAACTGTACAGCATAATACTTTTAATTATAGTATTTTCTCTTTATAGACATGGCCAAGTTTATCTGAATAGAAATTCAGTGTCACAGAAGATTATCCAATGCACTTTTTT
>NW_020841586.1:0-1740 GCF_003676395.1 Aethalodelphis obliquidens | reverse complement strand
AAAAAAGTGCATTGGATAATCTTCTGTGACACTGAATTTCTATTCAGATAAACTTGGCCATGTCTATAAAGAGAAAATACGATAATTAAAAGTATTATGCTGTACAGTTGGGATTGGTACAGAAACTTGGAGGTATGTTAAAGGATAAAAATCAATATTCTACACAGATTTACAGTTGCTATAGTGCCTGGTAGATTTTAACAATACAGAGCTCCTTTTGACATCCAGGACACATGGAGATCAATTAATCTAGATTTGTCTGCAAATCTGTCCCATATGTTAAACTATGAGAGCTAAAGGACATGTACTCATTTGTTAAGTGAAATTTATATAAATTATGTACGTGAAACAAAACTTCTCTGGTTTAAAGAGAGAACCGGGAAAGTAAGAGGGGAGGTCTTGGATCCTGACTGACTTGGCCACACTTGACCTCTGAAGCAGGTGTAAGGCACTTCAGGAAACACTAATGTTCCAAGGATCACAATTTATAAACGACTGACTTAACCAAAGCCTCCCATTTTATTGAGGCAGCTCCTGAGACATCAGATGCCCAACACTTGCATTGTGCCTCTAAACTTTTCATGTGCCTATGTGCTTGAGGACCAATACTAGAATTTGCCAGGCACTTATAATAACCATCCCTTTTTACCATCATTTCTTACCATCCCCCTTTTACATCCCCTTTTTACTCCACTACTTTAAGAGGTGGAGACCTAAATGGTGAGGAAGAAAAGAGAATCAGGTTTTACAGTGGTTCAGTATGGGATGGATAGAGACCATTTCCTGGGGCTGGGGTGTTAGGGTTTCTGAGCAGAAATAGGGTGACTGCATGGTGCACATGTGTGACAGAGAAGCATGGACCTCTGGGTGGCCTGGTCTGAAGTCAGCAGAAGGATAAATGTGAGGCCATCTCTGAGCCGGATGAGAACATCAGGACCCAACACATGGTGCAACATGCTGAGACCAGGATCCCCAAGTGGCAGAAGGAGCAATGATGGTGCCAAGAGCCAAGGATTAAGAACTAGACTCCTCCCCATCTCACCTAAGCCCCCTGGGTATTTATATGAGCCAAGAGGTGAGGACACCTAATGTGATAGAAATGCATTTTCTCTTACCTTGACTAGAGAGCTCTCAATATTGAACTGATTTGAAAAATGTTGTAATCAGTCTGATGTGAGCCTTGCCCTTAGGGACTTGAAATTTTGTATTCCAGCATGAAGCTCCTCAGGAGTGTGCCTTTGATTCTGCTTGTCTAACTTGTTTCATGCAGTGGGTGTTTTCTGAGCTCTCTTGAGGATAATGCCAAGTTACATCCTGGTTTGTATCGGGGGCCTTGCTTGGGCTGTCTTATACCCGAAGGGTAGAGACACTTTGTGTCTAAAAGGGATCACACAGGGAAGACTGTGGGAAGATACCTTCATGTCTCCATGACAGATAACCACAAAGACAAAATGGATTTGTCTGCAGGATTTCTATTAAATGATGGGAGATAAAGGACTGTACTCCATATTCTCCAAATATTCAGAAACTCCTAGGGTTTAATGACACAGACAAGTTCTAGGGACAGGATGAATGACAACAATGCAAAACGAGAAAAGCATAAAACATGTAGTGGAAGTCCTTTATTTTCCAAGCAATGAAGTCATTTGTCTTCATCCAGCAATGCATCTATTGATCTCTTGTTTTCCTCTGGGGAAAAAAGAGAAGCAACAATCCATGGCCAGAGGTGAAAGTACCCCC
>NW_020841585.1:0-1742 GCF_003676395.1 Aethalodelphis obliquidens | reverse complement strand
GATATGTTATTAGGTCAAGGAGAATATGACTCAACCCAACAGCAGATGCATATGGGAAAAGAGGCCTTATGGCAGGTAACTACATGTGCAGTGAATGCCTGGAAGTCTTTGCCTTTGACTCCAGGAAAAGCCTCCACCTTAACAGATTTAAGACAAAAACCTGAGGAGGCATATGAGGATTTTGTTTCTCGGTTGTTAACAGAGATAAAAAGAGTGATAACTGATGAGGATGCAGCTAACATACTAGCTAAACAATTAGCCTTTGAAAATGCAAACCCTGTTTGTCAGAACTTGATTCGGTCAATCAGAAAAACTGGAAGCATTTCAGATTTTATTAAACAATGTTCTGACGTGGGACCCTCCTATATACAAGGGATTGCCTTGGCAGCTGCCCTAAAGGGAGAAACGCTTCCTCAATGCATGATGAATATGGTTCAAAAAACAAAAAACCCTAAGGGGCCAAAGGGAAATAATTGTTTTGCTTGTGGAGGCGCCGGCCATTTCAGTAGGGAATGTCCTAATAAAAATGCGCCTCCAGCAGGTCCTGTTAAAATGATGCCCCCTGGTAATGTTGGGGTCCCTAAGACTCCATGCCAAAGATGTGGGAAAGGAAATCATTGGACTAAATTGTGTAGGAGTAAATATCACAAGGACGGACACATTCTTCCCCCTAATGGGGTTTCTACAGTGCCTCAGGCTGGAGCTCAGATGCCAATATTTCCTGCACCTGTTTTTCCAGATGCACCTGCTGAAACTAATTCGGGAAACTTACTTCGGGCCCAACCCCGGGCCCAACAAACAATAGGGGTAATTCACCAGACGCTCAATCCCTTTCTTCCCTCAGGGGAATCAATGAATTGTTCAGGGCCACCCCAGGCAGCGCAGGATTGGACCTCTGTGCCGCCTCCGCAACAATATTAACTCCTGACTCTCCAGTCATAAAAATACCAACTGGGATTAAAGGTCCATTGCCCCCAGGAGTAATGGGTTTAATTATTGGTAGGAGTTCAACTTCCTTATCTGGCTTAACAATTTTGCCTGGAGTAATTGACTCTGATTATACAGGAGAAATTCAGATAATGGTGGCTCCCTCTAACAAGACACAACAAATATATGTAGGACAAAGAATAGCCCAATTGTTATTGCTACCATATTATAAGACAGGAAAGAATGTAATTCAAGAAGCTAGAAATGAAAAAGGATTTGGCTCCAGTGACATGGCATTTTGGGTTCAAGAGATTAGCAGAAGTAGACCTTTGAAAACCTTAAAAATTAATGGAAAAAATATTCAAGGTTTATTAGATACAGGTGCAGATGCTTCCTGCATAGCAGGAAAAGATTGACCTAGCAGCTGGCCCACCCAACATGCTGACAATATGTTAACAGGTCTAGGAACTGCTCCAGCAGTAGCTAAGAGTGCCCAGATTTTAACTTGGGAGAATACTGCCAATAGACAAGCAGGCTCCTTTTGTCCTTATGTAATACCTGGCCTGCCAATTTCCCTTTGGGGAAGAGATATACTTATGCAGATGGGAATGCTCCTGTACAGTCCAGATGATTGGGTCTCCTCACAGATGTTAAAAATGGGATATGACCCAGATAAAGGTTTAGGAAAAAATCAGGAGGGAAGATTATATCCTGTGGTTGCTGAGTCCAAAAATGATAAACATGGAGTGGGCTATCCAAATTTATAATGGGGGCCATTGTTTTAAAAGCAGCTGACCCTATAGTGTGGCTTTCAG
>NW_020841584.1:0-1742 GCF_003676395.1 Aethalodelphis obliquidens | reverse complement strand
TGCAGCCAAGACTACTCTACCCAGCAAGGATCTCATTCAGATTTGATGGAGAAATTAAAACCTTTACAGACAAGCAAAAGCTGAGAGAGTTCAGCACCACCAAACCAGCTTTACAACAAATGCTCAAGGATCTTCTCTAGCAAGAAACACAAGAGAAGGAAAAGACCTATAATAATGAACCCAAAACAATTTAGAAAATGGGAATAGGAACATACATATCGATAATTACCTTAAATGTAAATGGACTAAATGCTCCCACCAAAAGACACAGATTAGCTGAATGGATACAAAAACAAGACCCATATACTTACTGTCTACAAGAGACCCACTTCAGACCTAGAGACACATACAGACTGAAAGTAAGGGGATGGAAAAAGATATTCCATGCAAATGTAAATCAAAAGAAAGCTGGAGTAGCAATTCTCATATCAGACAAAATAGACTTTAAAATAAGGACTATTAAAAGAGACAAAGAAGGACACTACATAATGATCAAGGGATCGATCCAAGAGGAAGATATAACAATTGTAAATATTTATGCACCCAACATAGGAGCACCTCAATACATAAGGCAAATACTAACAGCCATAAAAGGGGAAATCGACAGTAACACATTCAGAGTAGGGGACTTAAACACCCCACTTTCACCCATGGACAGATCATCCAAAATGAAAATAAATAAGGAAACACAAGCTTTAAATGATACATTAAACAAGATGCACTTAATTGATATTTATAGGACATTCCATCCAAAAAAAGAGAACACACATTTTTCTCAAGTGCTCATGGAACACTGTCAAGAATAGATCATATCTTGGGTCACAAATCAAGCCTTGGTAAATTTAAGAAAATTGAAATTGTATCAAGTATCTTTTCCGACCACAACGCTATGAGACTAGATATCAATTACAGGAAAAGATCTGTAAAAAATACAAACACATGGAGGCTAAACAATACACTAATTAATAACAAAGTGATCACTGAAGAAATCAAAGAGGAAATAAAAAAATACCTAGAAACAAATGACAATGGAGACACGACGACCCAAAATTTATGGGATGCAGCAAAAGCAGTTCTAAGAGGGAAGTTTATAGCAATACAATCCTACCTTAAGAAACAGGAAACATCTCAAATAAACAACCTAACCTTGCACCTAAAGCAATTAGAGAAAGAAGAACAAAAAAAACCCCGAAGTTAGCAGAAGGAAAGAAATCATAAAAATCAGATCAGAAATAAATGAAAAAGAAATGAAGGAAACAATAGCAAAGATAAAAAAACTAAAAGGTGGTTCTTTGAGAAGATAAACAAAATTGACAAGCCACTAGCCAAACTCATCAAGGGAAAAAGGGAGAAGACTCAAATCAATAGAATTAGAGATGAAAAAGGAGAAGTAACAACTGACACTGCAGAAATACAAAAGACCATGAGAGATTACTACAAGCAACTCTATGCCCATAAAATGGACAACCTGGAAGAAATGGACAAATTCTTAGAAATGTACAACCTGTGAAGACTGAATCAGGAAGAAATAGAAAATATGAGGAGACCAATCACAAGCACTGAAATTGAAACTGTGATTAAAAATCTTCCAGGGGGCTACAAATAGAACTACCATATGACCCAGCAATCCCACTACTGGGCATATACCCTGAGAAAACCAAAATTCAAAAAGAGTCATGTACCAAAATGTTTATTGCAGCTCTATTTACAATAGCCCGGAGATGGAAACAACCTAAGTGCCC
>NW_020841583.1:0-1744 GCF_003676395.1 Aethalodelphis obliquidens | reverse complement strand
GATTGAACTGGTTCAGAGGGAAAGTGAAGAGTATTAGCATAAACAATGCTTAGAGGAGGTTTGCTTCAAGGAGAGCAGAAAAGTGAAGCTCCGGGGAAAGAAGCAATGGGATCAAGGGAGACTGTTTTAAGGTGGGAGAGACGCCCGTAGTTTTACACAGCTGGGAGCAATCTCTAGATTGGCACGCACTGATGACGTAAGAGGGAGAGAGGTGAGTTGCGCGGGTGGTGTTTTCAAGCCGGAGACCGAGGATCGGGTCTTGTGCGAGAGGGAAGGTGTTGCCTTTGCAGAGGAGCGTGGTCAGTTTACCTACAGCGACGAGAAGGAAGACGAGGAAGGTGAGTCAGTGTTGCGGTGGGACTTTGTGGACGTTCTCTTGTTATTGCTTTAATCTTCTCAAAGAAAGAAACAGCAGGGTTGTCAGCTAAGAATGATGAGCAGGAGATGTTAGCATTTTGAGGAGGGAGGAGATGTCAGAAGGAGAGTAGGAGAGGGATGCGTTGTGGTACTAATGCCAGGAGCGTGGGTTTACACCCAGAGATGGGTCAAGGAGTACGAAAGTGATGGAGTCACTTTCTTCTGTGTTGTTGGAAGGAAGGTGGGGACAGGATAACGTCCTCAGCGCCGGGCATGGGTTTGAGGAACGTGTTCGGGACACACCAAGTTATTCATTGAGTCTTGGCGAACTATGGTGGAGAGGGCAAACCCTGGCAGGCAGAATTGGAATTGGGAGGCACGTGAAAAAAATGTCTTGCTGTACTGTTCGGTCTAAGTTTGATGTTGGCCTTGGACTAGTGCTTAATCCTGTGGTATATACGTGTTTGCCTTCTTGCCCTCACATCACCAGGATTTTCTCAGGGTTGGAGGTGGGGAGAAACTGTGAGAAGGTATTTGAAAGCCGTTCAACCTCTTCAGAGAACAGCTGCTATGAATCACCAAGTAGTGTTCCAGAATTAATACCAGTAGGGTGGGGGAAACATGTCTTCTAAAGTGAGGGTGCTTGTAATCTCGTGGTCACCCTGTATTGAATAATAGATAGGTGCCTATCCCTTCAGCAAAGAAAATGAGATGAAAATGCTTTTTTCCAAAGTTGTGCATTTTCAGAAGAGGACTGAGCCATCAGCACCTCACCATCCTTGCCTAAAGGAAGGCTCAACAGGGTCAATTGAGTTCACTTGTTGACTCATCCTATTAAAATGCCTCTAGGCCTCTAGGAAAAGCTGAGCCCAAAATGCACCGCCGTCAAAGAGAAAATTGATGGATGTAAATAGACCAGCCAACCAAATTGGGTCTGAGAGGCAAGACTAGAGATTGGAAGGACTTATTTGAAAATTATATAAAACTGTTGCTAAAAAGGAACTGACTGCATCTCTCTATGTGTTCCCTTATGTCCTTTAAAAAAAAAAAAAGTGCTTTTCTTACCTCACACCTTATAATGTACGTATCCGAACAAGCTTTGTTTCCTTCACAGCAGTTGCCTTTGAAGCTTAGCATTTATCTATCGTAATGATGTTCACATGAGATGCTGTCACAACGTACATGGCATCCTTTTGCACCTGCCAGCTTCCCAGTACATCTCCTTCTAGGGGGATTTAATTTCAAGGAGAAGCTACCAGCTGTTCTGAGTCAAAGCTAACAAATAACATGGCTGATCAGATAGGGGATCTGAAATTTTAAGAAGGAGAGGCCTGGGCTTCCCTGGTGGTGCAGTGGTTAAGAATCCACCTGGGGCTTCCCTGGTGGC
>NW_020841582.1:0-1744 GCF_003676395.1 Aethalodelphis obliquidens | reverse complement strand
GACAAAGTTTTAGTGTGAGTGTACGTGTTAGGGTATGGGTAGTTTTAGCGTTTGGGTTAGGTTTAGGGGATGACTTAGGGTAAGGCTTCGGGTAAGGGTTAGGGTTAGGGCTAGTGTTAGGGTTAAGGGACCGGCACGGTTTAGGGTCCAGGTGAGGGTACAACAACGGTTTAGGGTGAGCGTACGTGTGAGGGCACGGGTTAGTGTTAGCGTGCGGGTTAGTATTAGGGGACGGGTTAGGGTAAGGCTTCAGGTAAGATGTAGGTTTAGTGTTAGGGCTAAGGTTAGGGTTATGGGATGGGGACGGCTTAGGGCAGAGGTGAGTGTACGACAACGGTTTAGGGTGAGCGTATGTGTTAGGGAAAAGGTAGGTGATAGCCTACGGGTTAGGATTAGGGGACGGGTTAGGGTAAGGCTTCGGGTAAGTGTTAGGGATAGGTTTAGGGCTAAAGTTAGGGTTAGGGGATGGGGACGGTTTAGGGTCCAGGTGAGGGTACGACAACGGTTTAGGTTGAGTGTACGTGTTAGGGTACGGGTTAGTGTTAGCGTACGGGTTTTGATTAGAGGACCTGTTAGGCTGAGGCTTCGGGTAAGGGTTAGGGTTAGGGTTAGGGCAAGGGTTAGTGTTAGGGGACGGGGTCGTTTTACGGTACAGGTTAGAGTACGACAATGGTTTAGGGTGAGCACACGTGTTAGGGTATTGTTTAGTGTTAGCATACGGGTTAGTATTATGGGACGGGTTAGGGTAAGGCTTTGGGTAAGGTTTAGGGTTAGGGTTAGGGCTAGGGTTAGGGTTAGGGTACGGGGACTGTTTAGAGTACAGGATAGTGTACGACAATGGTTAAGGGTGAGCATACGTTTTAGGGTACGGGTTACTGTTAGCGTACGGGTTAGGATTAGGGGACGGGTTAGTGAAAGGCTTCGGGTAAGGGTTAGGGTTAGGCTTAGGGCTAGGGTTAGGGTTAGAGGACGGGGACAGTTTAGGGTACAGGTTAGGCTACGACAACGGTTTAGGTTCAGCGTACGTGTTAGGGTACGGGTTAGTGTTCGCGTACGTGTTAGTATTAGGAGACGGGTTGCGCTGAGGCTTTGGGTAAGGGTTAGTGTTAGTGTTAGGGCTAGGGTTAGCTTTAGGGGACGGGGATGGTTTATGGTACAAGTTAGGGTACGAAAACAATTTAGGGTGAGCGTACGTGTTAGGGTACGGTTTAGTGTTGGTGTACTGCTTAGGGTTAGGGGATGGGTTAGGGTAAGGCTTCCGGCAAGGGTTATGGTTACGGTTTGGGCTACGGTTAGGGTTAGGGGATGGAAACGGTTTAGGGTACAGGTTAGGGTATGACGACGGTTTAGGGTGAGTGTATGTGTTAGGGTATGGGTTACTGTTAGCGGACGGGTTTGGATTAGAGGACGGGTTAGGCTGAGGCTTCGGGTAAGGGTTAGGGTTAAGGTTAGGGCTAGGGTTAGTGTTAGGGGACGTGGACATTTTACGGTGCAGGTTAGAGTACGACAACGGTTTAGGGTGAGCATACGTGTTAGGGTATTGTTTAGTGTTAGCGTACGGGTTAGTATTAGGGGACTGTTTAGGGTAAGGCTTTGGGTAAGGTTTAGGGTTAGGGTTAGGGCTAGGTTTAGGGTTAGGGGACGGGGACTGTTTAGGGTACAGGATAGTGTACGACAATGGTTAAGGGTGAGCATACGTTTTAGGGTATGGGTTACTGTTACCGTACGGGTTAGGATTAGGGGA
>NW_020841581.1:0-1744 GCF_003676395.1 Aethalodelphis obliquidens | reverse complement strand
AACTATGACACAGAGATTAGAGACTTCTAGAAACTATACTTTTTCAATGAAAAAACATCACATGAGAAAAATGAGGCCTAGAAAAATTAAATGACTTAAGCTAATTAATGGCAGGACTGAGACTAGAGTATACTTTGTGTAATTGGCTATGGTCTTTTTTGTTGTTGTTGTTATCACTTCAGAACGAGACAAACTTAAAGAAAGGAAACACAACCAAAACTCAGTGGCTGGAAAAGAGATGGATGTGAACGCCCACTTGTTTCTTACGTATAAAGTTACCCCTCGCAGTGTTTTGGAGGAGAAAACGCTGGCTCTTCCCAACGTTGGTTACATACACAAAGATTCCAAAGACAAGACAAGTGCTTTGCAAACAAAGTAACTAGAACCAGCTCAGGCTTCCCCGCGCCGGGTCCTACGTTCCACGGTCAGAACCACCAACTGTATCCCCCCGGGTAACAAGGTGATTCAGAAAACCTGGCGCCTTCAGAGAAGCGAGAAAACTTAGCCGGGAAGAGAGTCAGGAGGAAACTTGCTCAGCTTCTTGCTGGGGTCTGAAACGATCCCAAGAGAGTCCTTAAACCCCTCAGGTTTCCACAATCAAGCACCCTCGCCTCCAACCTGGGCCACCCCAGATCTATCAGACGACAGAAGTCCGCGGACGCACGGAGAGCTGACCACCCCACGAGAGGGACCTACGCGCGGCCGCGCCCACTCACCCGCCGCTCCCCGGGAGACGGGAGACCAGCCCGGGGTCCAAGTCCTGGGCGTGGCAGACTCGCCCCTCTCCGGGCCCGGCTCCAGCTCACCTCGGCGCGGCCCGCCTGGGCGCCGCCATCTTGACCACAAAGGGGGCCTCGCGCCGGAGGCCCCTGAGCGGGCGCCCTGAGCGGAGCCGGAGCGCCGGGGAGCCTCAGGTCGGCGCCCTACGTCCCCCGCACGCTCGCTCCCTGTCCACGCGCGACGAGAGTCCCGCACGCAGCGCCCGACCCAGGCTTACGCGGAACCGGCGCCCCGCGCAGCCCGCACCGCGGCTCAGGCGGCGCCGAGGGCGGCCCGGGCGGAAGAGCGGGCGCGGGGCACGCGCTCGGTAACCTGGCAACGCGGAGCAACCCGGCGTCTCCGGCGAACCCCAGCCCTCCACCGCGAGGAAGCACGGACCCCCGCACCCGCCGCCCAGCCCGCGCCGCCCCTCGGTCGCTCCGCCCGCCGCTGCCCGCTGGCTATGGTCTTTTAAATTCATGATACAACGTCTATATGTAACAAATCTGTTAAACCCTAAATGTTTATGATAATTCAAGTAATCCATTATCTGAATTATTCTTGAAGATAAAACATCCAAAGACTTCTTAATTGTATGGGTATACATACATAAAATACACGTGGAGGTAACTTCAAATGTAGAATGTGCCTGTCTCTATTCCTTCCCTCTCCGCTCTTTTAAAAAATGCCCCTTTAAAAATTGCCCACTCACCATCTGTTAGGTAAATTTGCTGAAACACAGTAAATGTGGAGACAGAAATTGTTATAGAGACTATTCCAAATGGCACTGACACCTGTGTTTATGAAATTTTTAAAAGGGTAAGTTAGAGTTGTTTTTTTTTAAAAAAAAAAATCCCACTATAGTAACACCACATCATCCTAGGTGCCCAGTTCTATCCAATTACATAAGATGGAGAAAGAGAGAGAGATAGAAACAGAGAGAGAGAGGAGAAAGAGAAAGAAAAAAGGAAGAAAACCAAGTACT
>NW_020841580.1:0-1744 GCF_003676395.1 Aethalodelphis obliquidens | reverse complement strand
GAGAGGGTGTGGAGAAAAGGGAACCCTCCTACAACACTGTTGGTGGGCATGTAAGTTGGTGCAGCCACTGTGGAAAACAGTATGGAGGTTCCTCAGAAAACTAAAAACAGACCTACCATATGATCCAGCAATCCCACTCCTGGGCGTATATCCAGACCAAACTATAATTCAAAAAGACACATTCACCCTGATCTTCACAGCAGCAATATTCACAATAGCCAAGACATGGAAACAACCTAAATGTCCATCAACAGATGAATGGATAAAGACGATGTGGTACATATATACAGTGAAATACTACTCAGCCATAAAAAAAAGAATGAAATAATGCCATTTGCAGCAGCAACATGGATGCAACTAGAGATTATCATACTAAGCAAAGTAAGTCAGAAAGAGAAAGACAAATACCATGATACCACTTATATGTGGAATCTAAAATATGACACAAATGAACCTATCTATGAACCAGAAACAGAATCAGAGACATAGAGAATAGACTGGTGGCTGCCAAGGGGGAAGAAGGTGGGAGAGGGATGAACTGGGAGTTTGGGATTAGCAGATGCAAACTGGTATATATAGATTGGCCAAACAACAAGGTCCTACTATATAGCACAGGGAACTATATTCAATATCCTGTGATAAACCATAATGGAAAAGAATATGAAAAAGAATGTATATACCTATGTATAACAGAGTCACTGTGCTGTACAGCAGTAATTAACACAACGCTGTAAACCAAGTATACGTCAATAAAAAATAAGTTAATTAAATTTTTAAAAAGATTAATTCCTTCAGAAGAACAAGTACTACACATTCACAAAAAAAGCACCCTTTGAAAGTTTAAATTTTTGAATTTCTTTGCCACTTCCTTAGTTTTGATCATCTTGGACAATATATTTTTAATATTGACTTTTAAAAAGAATTGTGTTTCAGTGTTTGCTATCCTTAGAGAGACAGAAACAGATAAGTACAACTAAATACTTATTTTTCAAAAGTCTCAAAAGTATAAGGGAAATGAAAGTAATTATATCTTCAAATGATTTTGGGGTATGTTTCTAATTTCATACTTCTGATGCGATTCAAGATTAAAACTGTATTAAGACATTTGAGACATGCTGCATTGGTATTAAATGAATTTAATTTTGTGAAAAGTGGTAGAAATATTTTCTTCAGCAAACATACCTGCAGATATAAAATCACAACCATAAATCTACAAAAAAGCAAGCTATTGAATGAAATCTGATTGGTTATTTCCCTGCAGTATGGATCTGCTAATAATTTAATTTACTACTTGCTAACAGAAGCCAAAATTTAAATATACATATATATATGTGTGTGTATATTTATATACATATATGTGTGTATATTTATATATATTTATATACAAATATATGTACATATATATATATCTTCAATTTTAAATCATTCATATATATGAACAAATATACATACACATATATAACAATTGTTCATATATATATATATATATATATATATATATATATAAACAATTTAAATTAAAGAAAGTACATCTGGTGGCCTATTTTTTCCCCCCGATTTCTAAAGAACACCATATTCTATTCTAGGCAGCGGAATGTCAATCCACCTTAAGGGTTGTTCAATGAGCATATCTGAGAAACCACTGGTTTAGCCAATGATGTACTTATTGAGGGAGGCCCTAGTGCCACTGTCAAGAGCTTATCCACAGGAGAGGTAAGAAGGTACTTGTTTGGTTTGTGAAAAG
>NW_020841579.1:0-1745 GCF_003676395.1 Aethalodelphis obliquidens | reverse complement strand
TGTGTATCTTAGGATACTTTGTATTTCTGTGGTGTCTGTTGTAACATCATCTCTTTCACTTCTGATTTATTTGGGCCCTCTCTTTTTTAAAAAAACATACTACTGTTGTCTTTTATTCTTTACAGAAGCTTAATAAATGTTTGGTCTGCTACCCTTACTCTATGTATACTTTTTGCAGTGAGATTTTTACTTTTGTTTTCTTGTTACTATCAGTAATTGTTGAGACTTTTTTAAGCTTACGTAAACTCCTTCAATGTTGTGTACAAGGCTGGTTTATTAGTGATGAACTCTTTTAGCTTTTGCTAGTCTGGGAAACTCTTGATCTTTCCTTCTTTTTTTTCCCCATAAATTTATTTATTTTTGGCTGTGTTAGGTCTTCATTGCATTGCGTGGGCTTTTCTCTAGTTGTGGCAAGTGGAGGCTACTCTTTGTTGTGGTGCACGGGCTTCTCATTGCGGTGGCTCTTGTGGAACATGGATTCTAGGTGCTCAGGCTTCAGTAGTTGTGGCTCGCAGGCTCAGCAGTTGTGGCTCATGGGCTCTAGAGCACAGGCTCAGTAGTTGTGGCACACAGGCTTAGTTGCTCTGTGGCATGTGGGATCTTCCTGGATCAGGGCTCAAACCCGTGTCCCCTGCATTGGCAGATTCTCAACCACTGTGACATCAGGGAAGCCCTCTCCTGCAATTCTGAATCATAATCTTGCTGGTAGAGTATTCCTGTTGTAGACTTTTTCTTTTTAGCCCATTGAATATAACCTATCATTCCTTCCTCGTCTGCAAATTCTGCTGAGAAGTCATCTGACGGTCTTATGGAAATACCTTGAACATAACTCGACCATTTTATTTCACTGTTTCTGTGATCCCTCTTTAATTTTTTAAAGTTTTAAATTTTTGGCGCTTTATAATATGTCTTGGTGTGGACCTGTTTCTCTTCATCTTGTTTGGGACTCTGTGTTTCCTGGACCTGGATGTGTTTCGTTCCCCAGGTTAGGAAAGTTATCAGTTACTATATCCTCTAATAAGTTCTTTGCCCATTTCTCTCTTCTCCTCGTTTTGGGACCCCTGTAATGCTCATGTTAATAATCTTTTTTTTGTTTTTTGTTTGTTTTTTGCAGTACGTGGGCCTCTCATTGTTGTGGCCTCTCCCGTTGCGGAGCACAGGCTCCGGACGCGCAGGCTCAGCGGCCATGACTCACGGACCCAGCCACTCTGTGGCATGTGGGATCCTCCCGTACCGGGGCACGAACCCGTGTCCCCTGCATCGGCAGGCGGACTCACAACCACTGTGCCACCAGGGAAGCCCCTCATGTTAATATTCTTGATGTTGTCTCAGAGGTCCCTTTACCTATAGTGTTAACTGTTTTTTCTTTGGGCTGTTCAGTTTGGGTGATTTTCACTACTTTGTTTTCCATTTCACTGATCTGTTCTTCTGTATTATATAATATAATGTGACTTCTCTCGTGTGTGTGTGTGTATGTGTGTTTTAAGCTCTTTTATTGTATTGTTCACTGTTTGGTTCTTTTTGACATGTTATTACTCTGTTGAAATTCTCACTATGTCCATCTATTCTTCTCCTGACTTGGGTGAGCATCTTATAATCATTACTGTGACACTTTTTTTATCGGGTAGAATGCTTATCCCTGTTTTATTCAGGTATTTTTCTGATGTCGTGTCTTGTTACTTCATTTGTAACATATTCCTCTATTTCCTTATGTTTCCTAATTCTCTGTGCATTTCTATTCATTA
>NW_020841578.1:0-1745 GCF_003676395.1 Aethalodelphis obliquidens | reverse complement strand
ACAGAAAAATTCATCAAGAAGAAGTTGTTCGTGTACACAATGGAATATTAGCCATGGAAAAGCATGGAACAGTGCCATTGGCACCACCATAGAAGGATCTAGAGATAATCACCCAACTTGAAGTAAGAAAGAAACCAAAACACAGATATCCTATGACATCAATTATAGGTGTTACCTAAAAATTGATACCCATGAAATACTTTCCAAGAGAAGGACACTCATAGATTCAGAAAACCAAGTTATGTTTAACCAAATGGAAAGGTGTAAGGAAGGTATGAATTAGGATATGGGGATTAACAGACATGTACTAATACACATGAAATATATAATCACCAAATACCTACGGAATGCCAAGAGAGGTCTACTCAACATTCTGTGATAACTTACATGGGAAAGGATCCAAAGATGAATAGATCGATACATACATAAAATGAACCAGATTCTGTACACCTAGAACACACACAACATTTTTATCAAATTTACTCTGATACTAAATAAAAATTAAATTTAAAAAACAAACAAGGAGTAAGGAGATACAAGCTCTTGGGGGTTTGCCCTGGCACATTCCGCCCCAATTTGCAGCCTACTAACAGGATTTCCAGGAAGCCTCTGTTGCCCAAAAACCCAGAGTTGGAAATGTAGAAATGCTGCCACCTTGTGGCCGTTTGCGGCAAGAGCGGCTTTAAACCCACTGCTAATGGTCACTTAACATTCACAGACTCAGGGCTGTAAAGGACACCTGCCCTCAAAAAATATCCTGAGCTAGGGAATGACCAAAATTATTCAAGACATGCAAATGTTTAAAGGAGATAGTATGGAGAGATAAGTTTGCACACTCTTCTTCAAAAGAAAGGAAAATGTATAAAAGCTCAACATCAGGAATTATTAGACTCATGCAAATCTAATCTACCAAAAGGTTTCAACTCACACACGTCAACTACCATCAGCAAAACATCTACAAACAATACATGCTGAAAGGGTTTTAGAGAACTGTGTACTCTCTAGCTGCTGGTGAGATGTAAAGTGGTTACAGCCAATAATGAGAACAGAAAGGACCTCATTTAAAAGTAAAAACTGGGGCTTCCCTGGTGGTGCAGTGGTTGAGAGTCCACCTTCCGATGCAGGGGACACGGGTTCGTGCCCCAGTCCGGGAAGATCCAACATGCCGCAGAGTGGCTAGGCCCGTGAGGCATAGTCGCTGAGCATGCACGTCCGGAGCCTGTGCTCCACAACGGGAAAGGCCGCAACAGTGAGAGGCCATCGTACCACACACACCAAAAAAAGAAATGTAAAACCGAGCCACCATGCCATCCAACAGGCCCAATGTTGGGCCTCTCACCTGAGAAGACCAGAATCGAGAAGACAGAGGCTGCAACAGCTGCACTGCAGCCGCTTTCACAGTAGCCAAGATACGGAAGCAACCAAAATGTCCATCAACAGATGAATTGATAAAGAAGAAGTGGTCCATGTACACAATGGAATATTAACCTTGGAAAACAATGAAACACTGCTCTTTGAGACACCATAGATGAGCCTAGAGATCATCACAGAACGTGAGGTAAGTCGGAAAGCAAAATACATATCCTATGATATCACTTATAGGCGTTATCTGACAACTGACCCAAATGAACATATTTCCACAGAGAAAGACACTCACAGACTTAGAAAACAAATTATGCTTATCTAAAAGGAAAGGTGGAGGGAATGGATAAATTAAGACCAGGTTTACCATACGTGTACAAATG
>NW_020841577.1:0-1745 GCF_003676395.1 Aethalodelphis obliquidens | reverse complement strand
ATGCAAGAATCCTGTAAAAATGTTAGTAAATTGAATCCAGCAATATATAAAAAAAGATAATAAAACTTAGTTTATCCCTGGAATCAAGGTTTATTTAACATTCAAAAATCAACAACATTATTCACTATATTAACATAAAAGTATAAAAGTGATACGATTATCTCATTAGATGGCAAAAGTACTTAACTAAATTCAGCCCCTATCCCGATAATAAAAAAAAAGCTTCTCCATAAATTAGACATTGAAGAGAACAGCTAAACTCACACTTAAGGGTTAATAAGTAAATGCTTTTTTTGTTAAGTTCAAATTCAAGGCAAATATGTTTCCAGTTTCCACTCCTATTCACCATTATTCATGGGAGGCATAAAAATAGGTCAAAAAAAAAAAAGGAATAAAAACAGGCCAATTGGAAAGATGTTTTGGTTCACATTTGGCAAGATTATGTACGTAGAAAATCCTAAGGAACTTATAAAAGGCTACTTGAATTAATAAGCAAATTAATGGCTTACAAAGTCATTATAAAATATAAACTGTATTTCTATATGGCAGCAACAAAAAACAAATGGAAATGAAATGTAAAACTTATCATATTCATTATGATTCAAAATATGAAATACCTAGGGACACATTTAAAACCTGTACTTTGAAACTTTAAAAAGCCATTGATAGAAATTTTAAAATTTCATAAATGGAGAGCTATATCATGGTCACGGATCAGGATATATATTATTAAGATGGCAATTCTTCCTAGATTTAGTATGATCCCAATAAAAAGTCCAGGAGGCTTTTTCTGTTGAAATTAACAAACGAATTATAAATTGTACATGAAAATGAGAAAGGCCTACAAATATTCAAAACACTTTAAAAAACAAACAACACTGCAGAACTGGCACTGCCTAATTTCAAAGTTTACTATAATGGTACAGTAGTTTAGACAGTGTGATATTAAAATAAGGATATAAATCAGTGGAACAGAATGAAGGTCAGAAATCGACTCAGGTTTGTACAGTCAATGATTATTGACAAAAGTTGAGAGGTCAATTGAGAGCAAAAACGTAATGTTTTTTACAGATAGTCTTAAAACCATTGGATATTTCCCTGGAAAAAATATTATCTCACAACATAAAAAATTAACTTGAAATCATATTTTGACTTAAATTTAAAAGCTAAAACTATGAATATCATAGAATAAAACAATAAAAAATTTGTGCCCTAAGATAGAACACACAGTAATGAATCATAAAAGAAAATGTCCTGTGTTGGACTTCATCAAAATTAATAACTTTCTCTCTTTGAAAGAAACATTCATAAAATGTAAAAGCAAGTCACAGGATAGGAGAGAAAATATCAAATATGTGATTTTCGTATATATAAGATATGAAAATATTATATGTGACATATACACATAACAAACACGTAATGTTCAGAATATACAGAAAATATAAAGAACACTTATTAAGATATTTAACCTGATTTAAATACTTAAGAATAATAGGCAAAAGATTTTCACAGACACCTTGTAAAAGAAGATATACAAACATAGCCATTCTGTATCATGTATATCAAATACATGAAAATGTGTGCAATATCATTATCAGAATTACAAATTAAATATGCCATAAGATACCACTGCACACACACTAGAATGACTAAAAACAAGACTAGAGCAAATAAAACTCAAACATTGCTGGGGGGTATTTAAAAATGTATAAACACTTTGGAAAAATAAGTGAACATTTTTTTTT
>NW_020841576.1:0-1746 GCF_003676395.1 Aethalodelphis obliquidens | reverse complement strand
ACAGCTTTTAGTCAGTCCACAGCCAAATAAATTAGGAATCACTCAACATTTGAGTGCCACTTAGGAGAAAAAGAAACACACACTTAAGCCTATGACTGGCAACAACAAAATGCGAAAAAGATATCTCTTGAAAA
Organism: Aethalodelphis obliquidens; assembly: GCF_003676395.1. Taxonomy (NCBI): domain Eukaryota; kingdom Metazoa; phylum Chordata; class Mammalia; order Artiodactyla; family Delphinidae; genus Aethalodelphis; species Aethalodelphis obliquidens. The sequence continues at coordinate 1,612 of NW_020841576.1, read as the reverse complement.
ACTGGCTATCTACTCATAAAATTCTGTAGCGTGAAATATACTAACTATATTCAGGATTACTCCACTGGTTCCCAGGGGCCAGAACTGAAGAAACTCCAAGGCTGGAAGACAAATATTCCCCTACTCAGCTGGACTCTCTGCAGATCTACTGTGACTCCTCAAATTTATATACCCCATCCTGTCCTTCCTCAGAGGCAGAGGAGTGTGAGCCTTCCTCTATCCACCTCTTTAGTGTGCTTGTGTCCTTGCTACCATCACAGATGACCACGACAACAACCGCCATTAACAGGTCGTCATCTGGACATTTCTTTCTCCACCCACCCACCGAGTCCTTTGCTCAGTCCCTGATTCCACATATCCCAGCCCTCAAAACAGAAGGCTCTATACAGAAAAAAAAAAACCACTATGTCCGCCCGAGCTCTTTGTTAAAATTAAGCAGGGATCTGGGGTATAAGAGATTTGCCCAATTGTAGGCCAACATGGAATGTTCGACAAATCAATGGAATAATACTTGAGGTCCAAAATGCAGAAGGGAAAAAGCAACTTCTGTCAGATGGCTACTTTGCTTTCATTTCATTTTACTTCTAATATTTCCAGCTTTACTTGGGGAACCATCCAAAGCTTCTGACTGTGTGAAGGTAATGTATACCATTGTGTAGCTGGGCTTCTCTTCCAAAAGGATTAAAACTATTTTTCCTGAGGGTCAAAGGAGGAGGGAAGTGTCATGAGAAAGGAGGAGCATGGGCTTGCAGAGAGCCCCAAACTGGGGAGAGGAGATCGGGGCACTAGGGTCATAGCACTTAACACCTCTGATCTTGTTTCTCCTCACCTGTAAAAGGAAATTAAAAATGCCTTTTCTGCCCACTTCTGGGGGAGAAGGGAGTAATACAACTAGTAAAAAAATTGTTTCGGGGAGTTCCCTGGTGGTCTAGTGGTTAGGACCCGGCACTTTCCCTGCTGTGGCCCGGGTTCAATCCCTGGTTGTGGAGCTAGGATCCCACAAGCTGTGTGTCACAGACAAAAAAAAAAAAAAAAAATGTGTTGAAAAATCAGCAATATTGTCTTTTTTTTTTTTTTAATATTGTCTTTATATAAGTAGCAAAGTGTTATTATTTATGATGTGCTCTACATCAGTGATAGAGACCTGTATTCAAGCTACAGGGGCATGAAAGCACATTTTGGAAGTCACCAAGTTAGTGCCAATAAATCTAATATGTAGCAAAATAGTTGAAAGCCCCTGAGTGTTTTCTGGATAGAAAAGTTTCAGATTCAGAGCAAGTTAAGAGCTGGACAGTCTAAGAATAAACTAGCTCTCCCATCCATTAGAAGGGCTAGGTAGCAGCTTCCGGTTATGGAACCAGAAATCTCAGGCTCCAAATGGGACATAAAACAGCGTCACTTGTACTCTTTATAAAATTGCAAAAACAAACAAAATAAAAACATATTTACACCTGTCCTATAAGACAAATGGTACTTGAGACCTAATGTATATAAAATCAGTTTACAAACTGTGATGCACTATATCAATAAGTTCTCATTTGCAGAGGGCACAGCATAGGATATGAGGCCATTAATGTTAATTCCCTTCCCGCTTCCATTCCTTTCTCTTGTC
>NW_020841575.1:0-1746 GCF_003676395.1 Aethalodelphis obliquidens | reverse complement strand
GATTGAACTGGTTCAGAGGGAAAGTGAAGAGTATTAGCATAAACAATGCTTAGAGGAGGTTTGCTTCAAGGAGAGCAGAAAAGTGAAGCTCCGGGGAAAGAAGCAATGGGATCAAGGGAGACTGTTTTAAGGTGGGAGAGACGCCCGTAGTTTTACACAGCTGGGAGCAATCTCTAGATTGGCACGCACTGATGACGTAAGAGGGAGAGAGAGGTGAGTTGCGCGGGTGGTGTTTTCAAGCCGGAGACCGAGGATCGGGTCTTGTGCGAGAGGGAAGGTGTTGCCTTTGCAGAGGAGCGTGGTCAGTTTACCTACAGCGACGAGAAGGAAGACGAGGAAGGTGAGTCAGTGTTGCGGTGGGACTTTGTGGACGTTCTCTTGTTATTGCTTTAATCTTCTCAAAGAAAGAAACAGCAGGGTTGTCAGCTAAGAATGATGAGCAGGAGATGTTAGCATTTTGAGGAGGGAGGAGATGTCAGAAGGAGAGTAGGAGAGGGATGCGTTGTGGTACTAATGCCAGGAGCGTGGGTTTACACCCAGAGATGGGTCAAGGAGTACGAAAGTGATGGAGTCACTTTCTTCTGTGTTGTTGGAAGGAAGGTGGGGACAGGATGACGTCCTCAGCGCCGGGCATGGGTTTGAGGAACGTGTTCGGGACACACCAAGTTATTCATTGAGTCTTGGCGAACTATGGTGGAGAGGGCAAACCGTGGCAGGCAGAATTGGAATTGGGAGGCACGTGAAAAAAATGTCTTGCTGTACTGTTCGGTCTAAGTTTGATGTTGGCCTTGGACTAGTGCTTAATCCTCTGGTATATACGTGTTTGCCTTCTTGCCCTCACATCACCAGGATTTTCTCAGGGTTGGAGGTGGGGAGAAACTGTGAGAAGGTATTTGAAAGCCGTTCAACCTCTTCAGAGAACAGCTGCTATGAATCACCAAGTAGTGTTCCAGAATTAATACCAGTAGGGTGGGGGAAACATGTCTTCTAAAGTGAGGGTGCTTGTAATCTCGTGGTCACCCTGTGTTGAATAATAGATAGGTGCCTATCCCTTCAGCAAAGAAAATGAGATGAAAATGCTTTTTTCCAAAGTTGTGCATTTTCAGAAGAGGACTGAGCCATCAGCACCTCACCATCCTTGCCTAAAGGAAGGCTCAACAGGGTCAATTGAGTTCACTTGTTGACTCATCCTATTAAAATGCCTCTAGGCCTCTAGGAAAAGCTGAGCCCAAAATGCACCGCCGTCAAAGAGAAAATTGATGGATGTAAATAGACCAGCCAACCAAATTGGGTCTGAGAGGCAAGACTAGAGATTGGAAGGACTTATTTGAAAATTATATAAAACTGTTGCTAAAAAGGAACTGACTGCATCTCTCTATGTGTTCCCTTATGTCCTTTAAAAAAAAAAAAAGTGCTTTTCTTACCTCACACCTTATAATGTACGTATCCGAACAAGCTTTGTTTCCTTCACAGCAGTTGCCTTTGAAGCTTAGCATTTATCTATCGTAATGATGTTCACATGAGATGCTGTCACAACGTACATGGCATCCTTTTGCACCTGCCAGCTTCCCAGTACATCTCCTTCTAGGGGGATTTAATTTCAAGGAGAAGCTACCAGCTGTTCTGAGTCAAAGCTAACAAATAACATGGCTGATCTGATAGGGGATCTGAAATTTTAAGAAGGAGAGGCCTGGGCTTCCCTGGTGGTGCAGTGGTTAAGAATCCACCTGGGGCTTCCCTGGTGGC
>NW_020841574.1:878-1746 GCF_003676395.1 Aethalodelphis obliquidens | reverse complement strand
GGTTAGTGTTAGCGTACGGTTAGGATTAGGGCACGGGTGAGGGTTAGTCTTCGGGGAAGTTTTAGGGTTAGGGTTCGGGCTAGGGTTAGGGTTAGGGGACGGGGACGGTTTAGAGTCAAGGTGAGGGTACGACAAGGATTTAGGGAGAGCGTGCGTGTGAGGGTGCGTGTTAGTGTTAGCGTACGGGTTAGGATTAGGGGACGGGTGAGGGTCAGGCTTCGGGAAAGGGTTAGGGTTAGGGTTCCGGCTAGGGTAAGTGTTAGGGGACGGGGACGGTTTAGGGTCCAGGTGAGGATACGACAACGCTTTAGGGGGAGCATACGTGTGAGGGCGCGGGATAGTGTTAGCGAATGTGTTAGGATTATGGGACGTGTGAGGGTCAGGCTTCGGGGAAGGGTTAGGATTAGGGTTAGGGCTAGGGTTAGGGTTAGGGGACGGGGATGGTTTAGGGTCCAGGTGAGGGTACGACAACGCTTTAGGTGGATCGTGCGTGTGACGGCGAGGGTTAGGGTTAGCGTACGGTTTAGGATTAGGGGACAGGTGAGTGTCAGGCTTCGGGGAAGTGTTAGGGTTAGGGTTCGGGCTAGGGTTAGGGTTAGGGTATGGGGACGGTTTAGGGTCCAGGTGAGGGTACGACAACGCTTTATGGACAGCGTACGTGTGAGGGCGCAGGTTAGCGTTAGCGTACAGGTTAGGATCAGGGGACAGGTGAGGGTCAGGTTTCGGGGAAGTGTTAGGGTTAGGGTTCGGGCTATGGTTAGGGTTAGGGGACGGGGACGGTTTAGGGTCCAGGTGAGGGTACGACAACACTTTAGGTGGATCGTACGTGTGAGGACGCGGGTTAGTGTTAGCGTATGGGTTAGGATTA
>NW_020841574.1:0-868 GCF_003676395.1 Aethalodelphis obliquidens | reverse complement strand
GGTTAGTGTTAGCGTACGGTTAGGATTAGGGCACGGGTGAGGGTTAGTCTTCGGGGAAGTTTTAGGGTTAGGGTTCGGGCTAGGGTTAGGGTTAGGGGACGGGGACGGTTTAGAGTCAAGGTGAGGGTACGACAAGGATTTAGGGAGAGCGTGCGTGTGAGGGTGCGTGTTAGTGTTAGCGTACGGGTTAGGATTAGGGGACGGGTGAGGGTCAGGCTTCGGGAAAGGGTTAGGGTTAGGGTTCCGGCTAGGGTAAGTGTTAGGGGACGGGGACGGTTTAGGGTCCAGGTGAGGATACGACAACGCTTTAGGGGGAGCATACGTGTGAGGGCGCGGGATAGTGTTAGCGAATGTGTTAGGATTATGGGACGTGTGAGGGTCAGGCTTCGGGGAAGGGTTAGGATTAGGGTTAGGGCTAGGGTTAGGGTTAGGGGACGGGGATGGTTTAGGGTCCAGGTGAGGGTACGACAACGCTTTAGGTGGATCGTGCGTGTGACGGCGAGGGTTAGGGTTAGCGTACGGTTTAGGATTAGGGGACAGGTGAGTGTCAGGCTTCGGGGAAGTGTTAGGGTTAGGGTTCGGGCTAGGGTTAGGGTTAGGGTATGGGGACGGTTTAGGGTCCAGGTGAGGGTACGACAACGCTTTATGGACAGCGTACGTGTGAGGGCGCAGGTTAGCGTTAGCGTACAGGTTAGGATCAGGGGACAGGTGAGGGTCAGGTTTCGGGGAAGTGTTAGGGTTAGGGTTCGGGCTATGGTTAGGGTTAGGGGACGGGGACGGTTTAGGGTCCAGGTGAGGGTACGACAACACTTTAGGTGGATCGTACGTGTGAGGACGCGGGTTAGTGTTAGCGTATGGGTTAGGATTA
>NW_020841573.1:0-1747 GCF_003676395.1 Aethalodelphis obliquidens | reverse complement strand
GATTTAGAGTAAACATCAAAGATTATTGAGGCTATGTGATAAGCCTCCATGTTTGGGGAAAGAAAACAGTAAAGGGAAATCATTTTCAACCCTGGTGGTATTTCATTCCAGGAGATAATGGATCAGTTAATAACTACAGCCACAGCTCACTGTTTTTGTCTCCCCACAAGGTGAAAAATGGGGGAGTATAGAAAGTGACTGCTAATATGTATGGGTTTTTTTTTTTCGGGTGATGAAAATATTCTAAAACTGTGGTGGTTTTATAAGTTTTTAAATGTACCATAAACTACTGTATTGGGCACTATTTAAATGGGTGAGTTTTATGGCACATGAATTCACTCAATAAATTTGTCTTTTTTTTTTTTTAAGGCCCAAGAGGCAACATGGAAAACAAAAAACTGGAAAGAAAAAGAAAAAAGTAGTTGAATACCACCACAGCCCAGGGAAAGTAAGAAGGAGGGTGGTAGGGGGAGAGAGAGAAGGAAGGAGGAGAGGGAGATGCATCGTTGACTAGTTCTCCTCTCCTCCACCCCAGTACACATGTGCACACACACCCACATGCCACATACAGTGTTAACCAGTGACAAGCCACTGGCTGCTTTTTTCATGTCATGGGTAAAACCATAACTGCGTTGTTTCTTGAGAACTTCATAGTTCCCCCTCGTCTTGTAAATGTTGACCTTGCTTGCTAAATATTTGATCTTTGTTAATTAGGTTTTTCCTTCTTCTGTTCTTGCTTTTTGATTTTTAAAAGCAAATTTTTAACGACTAGCATACAGTCACATCTCCTCTTTATCTTTTGTAAATGTAATGTCATGCTGCATGGTATCTGTAAAGTCATATTCATTTTATTCCAAAAAATATCTGCTTCTTGGTCCTTCTCAATGAATGTATTCTAGTTACCTTGTCAAGTCCAGTAAATATTTCACTTTTGTTACTCTATATGCATTTAAATGTTGAACTCTTACAGTCCACGCCCTTTAGGTCTTCTCTTGGCTTTCAGTTTTTTGGGCTTTTTGTTGACTCATAAACAGTAGCAACTTAATTTCAGCAAAAAGATGGTAGACCCTACACTTTCATATCAAAGTACAGGGATTCTGAATAATGAGTTTCCTTCTCTGTAGCTTAAATTTATTAACTGGCAATAATTCACTGTTTCAAAGTCTTAGTCATTTGCCCAACTTTTGTGTAGGTCTTATTGCTTCGTATATTATATTCTGAGAAGCGTATCAGAGTCAGGGGTTATCAATTACACAGTCTGAATTGACAGCAAGACTGTTCTCTTGGAAAAGAAAAGCAGTCTCCTTAAGAGAGAGGAAGAGGGAAAGCTACTTCCTTCTTCCTGGCTGTACCCTGGCTTTTCTCTTTATTGTAGACCCCAAAATGAAACTCTGGGTCTCACCTTGTGGCTTATCAGCACCAGCTGCACCTGCAGATTCAGTAGTATTCTTCCTCACAGTCACCTCTTCATTGGAAGGTGTCTGGTTACAGCTATCTCTCACCGAAAATCCAGTTTTGTGATGAGCAACACGAATCACTGATCTTTTCCCACGAGATGTATAGTCAAAAGGAAATACACTTAGGTTGTTTCCATCTCCGGGCTATTGTAAATAGAGCTGCAATGAACATTTTGGTACATGACTCTTTTTGAATTTTGGTTTCCTCAGGGTATATGCCCAGTAGTGGGATTGCTGGGTCATATATTACTCAGCCATAAAAAGAAACGAAATTGAGCTATTTGTAATGA
>NW_020841572.1:0-1747 GCF_003676395.1 Aethalodelphis obliquidens | reverse complement strand
GGAAGGACTGTGCAGTGAATATGATTTGTGTCTTGAAGTTGAAAAGCTGCTGATCCTCCTGTCTTACAGTGGTCTCCGTGCTTTATTTTAAATATGATTATTTCGGAGAGGAGAAGGTAGGAGGAGATTGGGCTAAACATATTCTTAGATGAGGCACTACCTTGAGATGCTCATTTTAAAATAACATTATGATATGGGCTTATGTTCCTTCAGAATTGACACTGTCCCTTAAAAAAATAGAGTGATGGGAAAAGGGAAAATTAATGAAAGATTCTGTTCCAAGTCTTTAAGTCTTCCTGTAAATATCAGCTTAATTTCTCCCATAAGAAGACTGTAAAATGATGTTTACTTATCAGAACTGGGCTTGCTGTGTGTGGTTTGGTATATGTAACATTTTCCCCCCGGTCTGTAGAGTACAAAAGAAGACAAAGGGGGGTAGTCACAGATGAGGGAAGAGTCGAGAAGGGACTGTTTTATATCCTTTAAAGGGAGTCTTGAGGGGATTTACCAGGACAGCAAAGTGCCCTGCGATAGAAGGGGACATGATGTGATTTTAGCAGGCACTGAGAAGGTCCTTCTGCCAAAAATAGACCCACCTGCTTGTGAATGTGTGGCATTCCTTTGACTGGGGACAATGCCAGAGAGGCCAGCTGTTCCCTCAAATATTCCTCCCACAGTCTGGCTGAGACCTGAAATTCCAGCCTTGAACTTAAGGCTAAATTTTCCTCCACAATCTACCCTAAAGCATGTGCTTCTCACTTCCTCCCCTTCCTTCTCACTCTAAAACAAAGGTGTTACCAGCTATTTACACCGAAGTATGAACTATATAGATTTGTGCAAAGAACAGAAATTATGGAAGCGGGAGAATCCTTGGTTCCCTCCTCCCCACTTAACTCTGTGACTTTTGGCCAAGTCCTTAACTACTTATGCAGTAGTTTCTTTTTCTATAAAATAAGACTAAGCCAAACATACTGGACTCTTGGGAGGGCAAAATAAGACAAATGTAGAGAACCAATTAGCAAAAAGCTAGAAACAACCCAAATGTCTATCGAAGGGAGGCTAGTTAAATAAACTTTGGAGCATCCACACAATGCCATATTATGTAGCTGTGAAAAGGAATCAGGAAGATCTCTACATTGTAATATAGAGTGACAGCTGAGACATATTGTTAAGTAACAAAAACAAAATGCATCACAGTGTTTGCACAATGCTATAGTTTAGACAAGAAAGGAGGAGACATAGTAAATACGTACTTATTTATAATTTCAGTAGCTGGATAAACCAAAAATTAATTAAAAATGGGATGGAGGGAACAAGGAATTAGAGGATATGGAGGGGACATAGACTTCTCTATGAAATTTATTTTGTTTTTTTGACTTTGGAATCATGTAAATATTTTACATAATTAAAAACAAAGTTAAATCAAAGAGAAAAGCAACCAAAACACAACAAGCCCTAAAACTTTAAAATAAACTGGAAAAAAGTGAACTTAACTTTATATCAATTCTGTGGCATAACCATCTCAAGAATTATTTCAACTGATTTTAAAAGACATATTTCGATTTTACATTCCTAGGGAGATATATCCTAAGGACAAAAAAAATGTATAAAGATGTCTTACATAAATGAACTTTTCTACGAAACAGATACAGACTCAGACATAGAGAACAGACTTGTGGTTGCCAAGGGGGAGGTGAGGGGAGGGAGGGATGGATTGGGAGTTTGGGGTTAGTAGATGAAAACTATT
>NW_020841571.1:0-1747 GCF_003676395.1 Aethalodelphis obliquidens | reverse complement strand
AAGACAATAACTTCAATAGCAGAGGGAACGTTACCATTGCAGGCTTCAGATAACCTCTATATTTCTCAGATTTCATGCTAAATCATAAAATGCCATATTGTGTCTGAAGCTATTTTTTCAATAGTCCATTTTCTTAAATGCACTAGCAAAGCAGTAAATACTGAGGAACACTTTGGCTCCCAAATCCTAAAGCCATTCTGATTATGCCTGGGTGATCATGGGGACGTCATTGGAACTACCAGAGGACTGGCTGAAATACCAGTGTTCTGGCCAGCTTACAAATTAGAAATTATACAGAATCCAATTTTATTTTTTGTTATGTAATTCCTATGAGGCTTTTGGTATGTCAATGTAAAGTCCTTTCATGTGTAATCTTTATCCATTAGATAGGGAACAATGCCAATCCCCGTCATAAATACTTTCACAACCTGACACTGAAAATCCACTGTAGGGCATAGGACCTGCAAATAGGATATGAATCACACACATCCACTCGTTCAGATAATCCACAAGTATTCATTTTTAAGTCTACTATATGCCAATAATGTACCGGCCTCTCAGATGCTAGACCATGCTAAATGCTGAAATAGACATACTCAGTTCGGGCCCTCCTGGAAATTATTACCTACAGAAGTGCCTTCATTGTAAACGGTCAGGTCTCAGCCAATGCTATTATCATCAGCAGGTGACCAAATGATACAGCTTGCTTTCTAAATAAGCTCCACACTCTTTGCTTTCAACATTTTTGTTTTCCTTCAAGGCACATAATCCAGTGGTCAGTTTCTCCCAGTTAGTGAAGTTTGGGGAAAATTATCCAGTGAACAATTCCTTGTGGCCTCACTCTTTCCTCATACTCTCCTCTGTGCTCTTGAGCTAAAGAGACCTGGATTAAAGTCACTTGCTCTAACCTTATTATTTTAAAATACGGCTGCTCCTGCTTTGAGGATTTCCACTGGACCAACACAGAAGCAAAGCAGCACTGAATCTGAAGCAGGTAAATTTCAAAATGACAGCTCTAAACATATCCACTCTCCTTTTGTTTTCCTCCTATCCCTTTGCTCTGAACACCTCTGCCCTGAGGCTTTGCCTTTACCCTTCTCTGATTACTCCTCCAAAAGGGTTTCCAAGAGCGGGGAGTATTTATGGTTTCATTTGCTCCCAAGTCCTTCGTGGAAAAGGATGCTTGCTTCCTGATTCTTACTAATTCTACGCTCATATCATTAACACAAAAATCATCATTTAAAAAAAAAATTTCCTCAGCTTCATATTTCTTCTGGGCCAACACTGAAAGACTATTTTCAAAGAAACAATATCCTCTCTCCTTTGCTCTTTTGACTTTCACGTTCTTACCTCCAGTCTCATTTTCAACCCTTATTACGGGATGCATCACAAACACAGAAGAAAGTTCTTTGTGCTTTCCTGTACCAGCTAATTATTCTAATTTGTTCTGTCTCTAGGGAACAGAATGCGAAATCAACACAAAGGCTGATTATGCGACCTCTTCCAAGGGAATGGTCTGAGAGTTGTCTATTTACTAATGAAGCTCGGTGTGTATTAAGGGTTGACTGAAGCAATCATCAGGAATTTTCATCCCTTAAATTAGTCTTTTCTACCAGATGCACATCTTTCATTTCGGATAATATAACTTTTAAGTTCAGGATACAACTGGACAAAAGAAAAGAAAAAAAGGTAACCAACACAACATTTGCAGTAATAACACAGTAACAGCTATCATCCTTCCCTGAGG
>NW_020841570.1:0-1748 GCF_003676395.1 Aethalodelphis obliquidens | reverse complement strand
AATAATAATAAATACCTTGAAGGCTTATGAGCAAAGCATATTTTAAGCTGAGCAAAGCATAACACTAATTTAGAAACAAAGGACTAAGTTAGAAACAAAACTGAAAATATTTCTTCATTCAAGAAGTTTATATTTTAGAAGCTAGAGGTTGGAACAAACATTTAAAAACTTGAAATATTATTTCAGATGCTAGTATGTGTTAAATAACAAAACAGAAAAAAATCAAATGAAAAAAATCAAAACTGAAAATAGTGTGATGGGAAAGGGAAAGAGATGTCTCTTGGATATCCAGGCAGACTTTCAATAAGTTTCCTCATATTCAAGACATTAGCCATAATGGGAAAAAAATGCTACTAAGAGAAAAGAAAATCAACACATTAATTTTATGTCACAGACAAAAATGCAGTGCTCCAAAAATCACTTGAGGGTCACAGCAAACATTTTTCCAATGAGATACACACTTAGGATCTCTTCATAGCAGGGCTTCCCACCGGTTGTATTTCTCTGTTTAAATGAACTCCTCATGTGAACACAGTGTCTTTGCCTTCAGTCAGCATCTATACCCCCATATCATTGTCTCATTGTTCTCTGCTGGGGGTTTTGCCAGCTGAAGACTTTTGCCTTTCCTAAGGCACTCAGTGTCTAAAACTGTCACAGCTCTTCCATTTAATATGTATTTTTAATCATTTGATATGCAAAGCTGAAGAGGTTGAAAAGATGAAATGATGAATGACACAAACACCAATAAATACTTATGTGAATAGTGATATAAGCCACAAAAGAGACAGACTTTATGCTATTATGAGGAATTAGATGATTATCCAGTTAGAGAATTGATTAGTTCCTATAGAACATGACATTAGAACAAGATCTGCAAAGTTAGATTATATTTAGATTAAATAGGAATGAAGGAGGAGGACACTGAGAAGAGGAAACTGTCTGAAAAGTCATGAAAGCATGGACTGTAAAGAAAATAATGAGTCATTTATTCCAGTTAGTGTGTAGGATGTGCAAAGTGCTGTTGTGGGTGGCAGTTGGAACATTCTTAACGGAGAGCTAAATATGAATCATGACTGGTATTTTGGATGGGTGTTTTAGTGCCAGTCATTGAAAAGGGATGCTGTCACTGGTACTAGGATGCACCCTTCCTCTACCAATTCTCCCAACTAGAGTTGCCATGATCTCAATTGTGATGGTAGAATAAGAGAATTAAATGAACATTTTCAGGTACATTTTTCACTCACTGCTCTGACACAGTCACAAACTCTATACTTAACATCTCAGAAACAGATTCTTAAAAACGTCAACAACTCCTTCCTTGTGGAAGATGTGCCTCATTTTCACTAGTTCCATATATACCCATAAGCAGTGCTCTCACAGATGCCTCCTGTGTGCCATGTCTACTTACACTATTGTTTGGGTGGGAGAGACCCCTGGGAAAGAGATGAGTATTCTGCACAGAAGTACACAGCTTGTGCTACCAGTGTGACTTTTACACTGGTTCAGATATTATAAGTGTGTTTTTTTTTCTTATGGTCAAGTTGCAGACAGCTTTTCTTGTTTTCCTTTTATAAGTAAATAAGACTGTCTCTTCTACATAACCTCCCTTTTTCCTCTTTGCTTAATGCAAATAATTTATTCAATAATACAAAATCAACAAATATACAGGAAGAACATGGTCTGGAGTAGAGCTGAGGTGGTGCTTTGGATTAAGCCAAGATCTATCACTTAACTAATATGTTTGGCCC
>NW_020841569.1:0-1748 GCF_003676395.1 Aethalodelphis obliquidens | reverse complement strand
AATAATAATAAATACCTTGAAGGCTTATGAGCAAAGCATATTTTAAGCTGAGCAAAGCATAACACTAATTTAGAAACAAAGGACTAAGTTAGAAACAAAACTGAAAATATTTCTTCATTCAAGAAGTTTATATTTTAGAAGCTAGAGGTTGGAACAAACATTTAAAAACTTGAAATATTATTTCAGATGCTAGTATGTGTTAAATAACAAAACAGAAAAAAATCAAATGAAAAAAATCAAAACTGAAAATAGTGTGATGGGAAAGGGAAAGAGATGTCTCTTGGATATCCAGGCAGACTTTCAATAAGTTTCCTCATATTCAAGACATTAGCCATAATGGGAAAAAAATGCTACTAAGAGAAAAGAAAATCAACACATTAATTTTATGTCACAGACAAAAATGCAGTGCTCCAAAAATCACTTGAGGGTCACAGCAAACATTTTTCCAATGAGATACACACTTAGGATCTCTTCATAGCAGGGCTTCCCACCGGTTGTATTTCTCTGTTTAAATGAACTCCTCATGTGAACACAGTGTCTTTGCCTTCAGTCAGCATCTATACCCCCATATCATTGTCTCATTGTTCTCTGCTGGGGGTTTTGCCAGCTGAAGACTTTTGCCTTTCCTAAGGCACTCAGTGTCTAAAACTGTCACAGCTCTTCCATTTAATATGTATTTTTAATCATTTGATATGCAAAGCTGAAGAGGTTGAAAAGATGAAATGATGAATGACACAAACACCAATAAATACTTATGTGAATAGTGATATAAGCCACAAAAGAGACAGACTTTATGCTATTATGAGGAATTAGATGATTATCCAGTTAGAGAATTGATTAGTTCCTATAGAACATGACATTAGAACAAGATCTGCAAAGTTAGATTATATTTAGATTAAATAGGAATGAAGGAGGAGGACACTGAGAAGAGGAAACTGTCTGAAAAGTCATGAAAGCATGGACTGTAAAGAAAATAATGAGTCATTTATTCCAGTTAGTGTGTAGGATGTGCAAAGTGCTGTTGTGGGTGGCAGTTGGAACATTCTTAACGGAGAGCTAAATATGAATCATGACTGGTATTTTGGATGGGTGTTTTAGTGCCAGTCATTGAAAAGGGATGCTGTCACTGGTACTAGGATGCACCCTTCCTCTACCAATTCTCCCAACTAGAGTTGCCATGATCTCAATTGTGATGGTAGAATAAGAGAATTAAATGAACATTTTCAGGTACATTTTTCACTCACTGCTCTGACACAGTCACAAACTCTATACTTAACATCTCAGAAACAGATTCTTAAAAACGTCAACAACTCCTTCCTTGTGGAAGATGTGCCTCATTTTCACTAGTTCCATATATACCCATAAGCAGTGCTCTCACAGATGCCTCCTGTGTGCCATGTCTACTTACACTATTGTTTGGGTGGGAGAGACCCCTGGGAAAGAGATGAGTATTCTGCACAGAAGTACACAGCTTGTGCTACCAGTGTGACTTTTACACTGGTTCAGATATTATAAGTGTGTTTTTTTTTCTTATGGTCAAGTTGCAGACAGCTTTTCTTGTTTTCCTTTTATAAGTAAATAAGACTGTCTCTTCTACATAACCTCCCTTTTTCCTCTTTGCTTAATGCAAATAATTTATTCAATAATACAAAATCAACAAATATACAGGAAGAACATGGTCTGGAGTAGAGCTGAGGTGGTGCTTTGGATTAAGCCAAGATCTATCACTTAACTAATATGTTTGGCCC
>NW_020841568.1:880-1750 GCF_003676395.1 Aethalodelphis obliquidens | reverse complement strand
AGCTCACCGAACCTCTCCAATCCTATCACTGCTGCGTTTATGCCCCTGTACACACACTTGATTCTCTTTTGGAGACATAGTAATCCATAGGTTTTTAGATACTTACTAGTCAGGTACATTCTTAGGCATTTAATATGGGTTTTAGTCCATTTCATTGAGCAAGGAGTAGCTCCTGTCTATTCCATATTTGGCTGAAGGAACTTTATCTGTGCTCATTTTGATCTCTGGTTTTATGCAGCACCCGAACTCACCTTTACCCTTAAGCAAGCATAATTTGGTTTTCTAAATTTGAGACCCTCTTCTGTTTTGGAATTCAGTTCCTGTGTAGCCAAGTTTACATTCCGTGTATTACTGATATCTTATGATGTTTCTTTTTCTGTGTGACTGATTTCAGTTAGAATCATCGTACCTGAATCCACTCATTATGCTGCTACGGGCCTGATGACATAGATTTCATTGCTGAGTGATACTGCATTGTACGTAAGTACCACATGTTCTTTATCCATTTTTCACTTTCTGTGATATTGAACTTGTTTTTTTAACGAGGTTCTTGTAAACAGAGGCGTCCCAAACTTTGGGGTGGCTGTGTCTTTTTGACTTTAATTTCCCTAAGCTATCGGACCATAAGTGGAAGTCCCCTACGCTCTGTTGTTTTGTTTTTTAGATGTTTCAGGAAACCCCATACACTTCTGCCGAGTGTCTGTTGGCAATTTACATCCCGCCCATCAGCATAACAAGGCTCCCAGTTCTCCATGGCCTGTCCTGCCTTTCTGGATTTTACCCTTTTTTCAGATGGCCCTTTTGACTGGGGGGAAGTGAGCCTTCCTTGTAGTGCAGATTTCCTTTGCAAGTTTGCTTGGTTGGCCAAAA
>NW_020841568.1:0-870 GCF_003676395.1 Aethalodelphis obliquidens | reverse complement strand
AGCTCACCGAACCTCTCCAATCCTATCACTGCTGCGTTTATGCCCCTGTACACACACTTGATTCTCTTTTGGAGACATAGTAATCCATAGGTTTTTAGATACTTACTAGTCAGGTACATTCTTAGGCATTTAATATGGGTTTTAGTCCATTTCATTGAGCAAGGAGTAGCTCCTGTCTATTCCATATTTGGCTGAAGGAACTTTATCTGTGCTCATTTTGATCTCTGGTTTTATGCAGCACCCGAACTCACCTTTACCCTTAAGCAAGCATAATTTGGTTTTCTAAATTTGAGACCCTCTTCTGTTTTGGAATTCAGTTCCTGTGTAGCCAAGTTTACATTCCGTGTATTACTGATATCTTATGATGTTTCTTTTTCTGTGTGACTGATTTCAGTTAGAATCATCGTACCTGAATCCACTCATTATGCTGCTACGGGCCTGATGACATAGATTTCATTGCTGAGTGATACTGCATTGTACGTAAGTACCACATGTTCTTTATCCATTTTTCACTTTCTGTGATATTGAACTTGTTTTTTTAACGAGGTTCTTGTAAACAGAGGCGTCCCAAACTTTGGGGTGGCTGTGTCTTTTTGACTTTAATTTCCCTAAGCTATCGGACCATAAGTGGAAGTCCCCTACGCTCTGTTGTTTTGTTTTTTAGATGTTTCAGGAAACCCCATACACTTCTGCCGAGTGTCTGTTGGCAATTTACATCCCGCCCATCAGCATAACAAGGCTCCCAGTTCTCCATGGCCTGTCCTGCCTTTCTGGATTTTACCCTTTTTTCAGATGGCCCTTTTGACTGGGGGGAAGTGAGCCTTCCTTGTAGTGCAGATTTCCTTTGCAAGTTTGCTTGGTTGGCCAAAA
>NW_020841567.1:0-1750 GCF_003676395.1 Aethalodelphis obliquidens | reverse complement strand
TATCTTTTGTAATAGTCTTTATTTTTATTTTTAAGTTTTATGTTTTTTTTTATTATTTTTTTTTATTATTTTTTTAATTTTTTTATGTTATTTTTTTTTTAACATCTTTATTGGAGTATAATTGCTTTACAATGGTGTGTTAGTTTCAGCTTCACAACAAAATGAATCAGCCATATATATACATATGTTCCCATATCTCCTCCCGCTTGCGTCTCCCTCCCTCCCACCCTCCCCATCCCACCCCTCCAGGCGGTCACAAAGCACCGAGCTGATCTCCCTGTGCTATGCGGCTGCTTCCCACTAGCTATCTACCTTACGTTTGGTAGTGTATATATGTCCATGCCTCTTTATCGCTTTGTCACCGTTTACACTTCCCCCTCCCCATAGCCACAAGTCCATTCTCTAGTAAGTCTGTGTCTTTATTCCTGTTTCATCCCTAGGTTTTTCATGACATTTTTTTTTTTAAATTCCATATATATGTGTTAGCATACGGTATTTGTCTCTCTCTTTCTGACTTACTTCACTCTGTATGACAGACTCTAGGTCTATCCACCTCATTACAAATAGCTCAATTTCATCTCTTTTTATGGCTGAGTAATATTCCATTGTATATATGTGCCACATCTTCTTTATCCATTCATCCGATGATGGACACTTAGGTTTTTTCCATCTCTGGGCTATTGTAAATAGAGCTGCAATGAACATTTTGGTACATGACTCTTTTTGAATTATGGTTTTCTCAGGGTATATGCCCAGTAGTGGGATTGCTGGGTCATATGGTAGTTCTATTTGTAGCTTTTTAAGGAACCTCCATACTGTTCTCCACAGTGGCTGTATCAATTTACATTCTCACCAACAGTGTAAGAGGGTTCCCTTTTCTCCACACCCTCTCCAGCATTTATTGTTTCTAGATTTTTTGATGATGGCCATTCTGACTGGTGTGAGATGATATCTCATTGTAGTTTTGATTTGCATTTCTCTCATGATTAGTGATGTTGAGCATTCTCTCATGTGTTTGTTGGCACTCTGTATATCTTCTTTGGAGAAATGTCTATTTAGGTCTTCTGCCCATTTTTGGATTGGGTTGTTTGTTTTTTTGTTATTAAGCTGCATGAGCTGCTTATAAATTTTGGAGATCAATCCTTTGTCAGTTGCTTCATTTGCAAATATTTTCTCCCATTCTGAGGGTTGTCTTTTGGTCTTCTTTATGGTTTCCTTTGCTGCGCAAAAGCTTTTAAGTTTCATTAGGTCCCATTTGTTTACTCTTGTTTTTATTTCCATTACTCTAGGAGGTGGGTCAGAAAGAATCTTACTGTGATTTATGTCATAGAGTGTTCTGCCTATGTTTTCCTCTAAGAGTTTGATAGTTTCTGGCCTTACATTTAGGTCTTTAATCCATTTTGAGCTTATTTTTGTGTATGGTGTTAGGGAGTGATCTAACTTCATACTTTTACATGTAGCTGTCCAGTTTTCCCAGCACCACTTATTGAATAGGCTGTCCTTTCTCCACGGTACATTTCTGCCTCCTTTGTCAAAGATAAGGTGACCATATGTGCGTGGGTTTATCTCTGGGCTTTCTATCCTGTTCCATTGATCTATCTTTCTGTTTTTGTGCCAGTACCATACCGTTTTGATAACTGTAGCTTTGTAGTATAGTCTGAAGTCTGGGAGCCTGATTCCTCCAGTTCCTTCTTTCGTTCTCAAGATTGCTTTGGCTATTCGGGGTCTTTTGTGTTTCCATACAAATTGC
>NW_020841566.1:0-1753 GCF_003676395.1 Aethalodelphis obliquidens | reverse complement strand
TACACTAACCTGTACCCTAAACAGTCCTCGTCCTCTAATCCTAACCCTAGCCCTAACCCTAACACTTACCCGAAGCCTTACCCTAACCCATCCCTTAATCCTAAACCGTACGCTAACACTAACACATACCCTAACACATACGCTCACCCTAAACCATTGTCGCACCCTAACCTGTACCCTAAAATGTCCCCGTCCCTTAACCCTAACCCTAGCCCTAACCCTAACCCTAACCCTTACCCGAAGACTTACCCTAACCCGTCCCCTAATGCTAACCCTTACGCTAACACTAACCCTACCCTAACATGAACGCTCACCCTAAACCGTTGTTGTACCATAACCTGTACCCTAAACCGTCCCCATCCCCTAACACTGAACCTAACCCTAACCCTATCGCTTACCCGAAGACTTACACTAACCTCTCCGCTAATCCTAACCCGAACGCTAACACTAACCTGTTCCCTAACACGTACGCTCACCCTAAACCATTGTTGTACCCTAACGTGTACCCTAAATGGTCACCGTCCCCTAACCCTAACTCTAGCCCTAAGACTAACCCTACCCCTTAACCGAAGCCTTACCCTAACTCGTCCCCTAATCCTAACCCGTACGCTAACACTAAGATGTACCCTAATACGAACGCTCACCCTAAACCATTGTCGTACACTAACCTGTACCGTAAACCGTCCCCGTCACCTAACCCTAAACCTAGCCCTAACCCTAACACTAACCCTTACCCGAAGCCTCAGCCTACCACGTCCCCTAATCCTAAACCATACGCTAACACTAACTCGTACCCTAACACGTACACTGAACCTAAACCGTTGTCGTACCCTAACCTTTACAATAAACCATCCCCGTCCCTTTAGTCTAACCCTAGCCCTAACCCGAATCCTAACCCTAACCCTTACCCGAAGCCTTATGCTGACCCGATCCCTAATCCTAAACCGTACTCTAACACTAACGCATACCCTAACACGTACGCTTACCCTAAACCCTTGTCGTACACCAACCTGTATCCTAATCCGTCCCCATTCCCTAACCCTAACCCTAAACTTAAACCTAACCCTTAACCGAATCCTTACACTAACCCGTCCCGTAATCCTAACTCGTACACTAACACTAACTCGTACCCTAACACGTACGCTCACCCTAAGCCATTGTCATACACTAACCTGTACCCTAAACCGTCCCCATCCACTAACCCTAACCCGAGACCTAACCCTAACCCTACCACTTACTCGAAGCCTCAGCCTACCCCGTCCCCTAATCATAACCCGTATGCTAACACTAACCCGTACCCTAACACGTACGCTCACCCTAAACTGTTGTCATACCCTAACCTGTACCCTAACCATCCCATCCCTTAACCCTAACCCTAGCCCTAACCTGAACCCTAACCGTAACCCTTACCCAAAGCTTTACCCTAACCCGTTCCCTAATCCTAACCCATATGCTAACAGTAACCATACCCTAAAATGTACGCTCACACTAAACTGTTGTTGTACCCTAACGTGTACCCTAAACGGTCCCGTCCCCTAACCCTAACCCTAGCCCTAACCCTAACTCTTACCACAAGCCTCAGTCTAACCCGTCCCCTAAACCTAGCCTGTACACTAACACAAACCCGTACCCTGACACGTACACTCATCCTAAACGTTGTTGTACACTAACATGTACCCTAAAGGGTCCCCGTCCCCTAACCCTAACCCTAACCCTAAGCCTAAACCTAACCCTTACCCGAAGCCTTACCCTA
>NW_020841565.1:0-1754 GCF_003676395.1 Aethalodelphis obliquidens | reverse complement strand
ATTCTTTATTAGATACGTTTGCAGTTTTCTTTCCCGAGTGTGTGTTGTCTTTCGATTTTCTGAATGAGGTTGTTCACACAGTAGAAATCTTTAATTTTATAAAGTCCACAGAATCCCTTGTTTTTCTTTCTGGACTGCTTTTTTGTGTTGTGTGTTAAAACCACAAAGCTTGAGGTCTACATGACCAGGCCCAAGCTCATATCAATTTTCTTTTATGTTTTCTCCTATAATTTTGAATAGTTTTGCATTTAATACTTGTCTCTGAGTAATTTGAGTGAATTTGGTGTAAGTTGTAAAGCTTGTGTCTACATTCATTTTATTCCATACGGTTTCCAATTCATTGTTCCTTAACTACTTTGGAGAAGCTGTGGGATATTGTCTTCATTTGTTTGAATTTCCACAATTTAATGGGTACAGCCAGCAGGGGGCGCTGTCTCCAGTGATCCGTGAGGGAGGCGCGGCCTGCACTTCCCGCACCGACCAAAGGGCGGCGGTAAGCCCGCCTCTGACCCACAGCGCGTGCGCGTTCCCCGCGGACACGGCTCTGAGCACGGTTGAGGGGAGCTGTGTCTCCTCAGGCACCGCCGGGTTGTGGTTGCTGACGGGCGCTCGGTCTCCTCAGGACTCGCTGGTGTTTCAGCTTCAGGACAACGTGGGGCTGCGTCCACGCTTATGGGAGCTGGGTTTCCCGAGGACGCAGGCGCCGCCAGAGAAAAGGTGAGGAGACAGTGGGGAAAAGTGGGGAGAAGCTTCCTGGGGGTGACTGACAGCTGAGGGGGCCCGTCTTCGTGCGACCCAGGAAGGGCTTGGTGTGCAAAGCTGGGTTTTTGGTCAGGCTGGTGTGCGGTGGAGCCGCGTGGGTTATGGGGTGTGCAGTCTTCCCCGCACCGTTTACCGTGAGGCTGTCCTTCCGCTCGTTGTGTCCCTGGCCCCCTTGTCGTAACTTAACGGCCCCCTCCCCCCCCCCACCGTGCGGGGTGGGTTCTGGGCTCTCTGTCCCGTCCCTGTGGTCTGTGCGCCTGTTTTGAGCCAGTTCCGCACTGTTTTGGGGACTGTAGCTTCGTGATGAAGTGTGAAGTCAGGGAGGGAGATGCCTGCGGCCCGTTCTCCTTTCTCAGGGTCGCCTTGGCTCTTCGGGGTCCTTTGTGGCTCCACACACATCTTAGGAGGATTTGCACCATTTCTGTGAAAAACACCGTTGTAATTTCAGGACGGCCTGCCTTCCCTGTGTGCACCGTTTTGGGTAGAACGGACATTTTAGCAACAGTAATTCTTGCATTCCATGAGCACGGGGTGTCTCTCCACCGACTTGTGTCTTCTTCAGTGTCTTAAAGTTCTCAGGTCTTTCACATCCTCGGTTAAATTTATTCCTTGGTATTTCGTTCTTTTTGATGCAGTTGTAATTAGGGTTTTTTTTCTCTTTCTGATTGTTCATTATTAGTGTTTAGAAATGCAGTTGAGCTGTGTGTACTGATTTTGCGTCTTTACTGAATTCATTTATTATTTCTAACAGTATTTTTTGGTGGAACGATGTGGAAAATTGAACTTCCAAAATCCCACTCTTTCTACCACATCCAAGTCATCCACAACAGGGAATAAAGGGAAGTCCTTCATATGGGGAAGTCCTAATAAGTCTTTCCACAGTGCCTCTAAATGACATACGGACTTGGGGTGAACTGGATCTGGGTAAGGCTTGGCCTCTGTATGGAAGTTTGATGTTTCCTCTGCCTTTCTGGCATGGTTTTGACATGGTG
>NW_020841564.1:0-1755 GCF_003676395.1 Aethalodelphis obliquidens | reverse complement strand
TCTCATAAAGTGGGATATGTGTCCCTTTATCATTGTAATTTCATACCCTTTTACTTTTGACCTTATAATTTAATAGCTTGATCCAAGAAACATTTAGCAGTAAATATAATTGAAAGAAGATTACCTGTCAAACGTGAAATACTGGAGCATCAAGTGTGCTGGCACAATACTCTTCTCCGATAATTAACCTGTAAAAATATGTTATTGTCTTCTTTTTAATTAAGCACATTGAACATACATATTTACTGTGCCAATTGGCGAAAGGTCCATTAATTAATCAGTCTAACTATATGTTGCATAAACGTCTTCTAAACATAATCGTATATGTATTTTATTTGTTGGGAAAATGTGTTTGAGATTGTTCTTTTCTGCCTATTTAAAGTAAAAGAGGGTGAGAAGTAGAGTTAGGCTTAATGTACTCCATTATGCCATGAAAATGCTTCTGTGCCCTGGAGACAACAACAAAAGATTTGCTTTAATAACAAGAATCAAGTATGTTCTAAAGCTTCCAGGTAGGGGGCGTATAGGTTGCAGTTTATATCAGAAGTCTTTGCTCTCTCTCTCAACTGCGTCTAGATGGGAAAGATGTGGTCACAAATGCTTCAAGGTGATATAGTAAATGTTGGAAAAGAGGGGGGTAGGAGGCAGAGTTTTGAATATCTCAAACCTGAGCTAGGAGGATTTTATTTAAAGAAAATAGCGGATATTATTTTTCACTTAAGGAATGCCACTCTGCAAACCTGACATTAATGTAGGAAATTAGCTCTTTTAGCTATGATGCTTTCAAATGCACATGGCTGAAAACAAGTTCAAAATAGTCAAAGGAAATTTAAAAACAAAAACCAAACAACAACAACCACCTCAACAAACAAGTACTAGAAATTCAGGGATGCAGCCATATTCAGATACAGTTGGATCTGGAAGTTCCAGAGTATCAGCAGGGTTCCAGCTCTCTCTCCATCGCTCAGCCCTGCTTACCTCTGCAAGACTTTATTTTACAGAAAGTCTCTTCTTGTGCTGGATGGTAACTGGGAGTCCCAGAGTCCTATCTCCCCAGCTTAGAAATTCCAGAGAGAAAAGACAATTCTTCCATTTTTCTCTGAGAGAAAAGTCCTGGGGAGGAATCTGATAGACTTAGCCGAGGTCAGATGCCTACCCATGAGCCAATCACCTGCTTTACTGGAGTTCAGTCCCTGGAGACTCATCCCGGGGCGGGGGGGCCGTGAGGAGGCAGAATGGCATTATCTGGCAGTTCTCCAAGAAAAGCCTGCTGTTTTTGTAAGATGAAAGGGGAGAGGACATGGATAATGAAACCTGTATCTGCTTCTGTAAAATCCACAGAATCTTACTCCCTGCCCTGTGTCGATGACCATGCAGTAAGCTGACCCAGGAGGTCATTTTTCCCACAACAGTCTTCATATATATGACTAAGGAACACACTGGTAAAAGAATATGGGAGAAAGTCTGAGTATGACAAGTCAGCTAGACTGATATTAACTAAAAAAGCTGTGTGAAAATATCCTTAAAAAGTTGCCCCCAACTCACTCAAAGTCCAAAGTTGGAGCTGGAAATACAATGTCATGGAGTTTGGATAAGAACAGGTTTTCTCCAAGCTGAACTATGACACAGAGATTAGAGACTTCTAGAAACTATACTTTTTCAAAGAAAAAACATCACATGAGAAAAATGAGGCCTAGAAAAATTAAACGACTTAAGGTAACATAGCTAATTAATGGCAGGACTGAGACTAGAGTA
>NW_020841563.1:0-1755 GCF_003676395.1 Aethalodelphis obliquidens | reverse complement strand
TGCCGGGAGCCACATAGGAAGTGCCTTTGAGTCTCAGCATGGACGAGACCCATAGTGCCAAGCAAAGCTGGTGCTGTCAGGTGTAAATATGGAAAAGCAAAGTTCTCGTTTGCAAAGCTTCCTGCCTCCTGGTGGCTGGTGCCGTGTAATTGGTCTCTCTTGCCCAGTGCTGTAAGCTGGGCCCTCTCTGGAGGAGAAACCTGGGTTCCCGAAGACATGTGATCAGAGCCGGGGCCCCGCCAGTTGGCGAAGGAATCCCAGGGCAGGTGCTGGGCGTGGAGGCCACGGGGGCATAGGCTACCAAGGTGACAGAGAACTGACCTTCTCTGGGGGCGCTGCACCTCGCTCACTCGCACACCTCACATCTCCCTGCTTGGCCCCGGAGGATGGCTGGTTAGCCAGAGACGGGTAAGATTCCTCAGGGAAGGAACAACCTAAGACAGGCACAGTCGCAGAGGGGCCATCAGGAGAGAACTTGGGGGCCAACAGAGGTGGGGCATAGACCCTCACCCCCCCCCAACTTTGCAGGAGCCTGAACCCTCACCCCTTTTGAGAGAGGTCTCTTGTCCCCATGGCTGCTTCGCTTCCCACGCCCAGCTCAGATGGGAACCCAGGTAGCAGACCAGAGACCTGGCCAATGGCAACTGCTCTTCCACCGCAACAGGGCTTTGTTTCCCATTTCCTCCGTGAACCACAGCTTTTCTCTGTGTGGAAGCAAAGCTTTCCTCTGTGTGGCTCCCCTTGTCTTCCCCTGCCTTTGCCTAAGGTGATTTTTATAGGATTGTTATTAGTGTTGGGAAACATTCCCAGTTCCAATGGAGGGTTTAGGGAAAGACCCCGACTTAGGGTAAAACCAAAAAAAAAGATTGTAATTACCCCGGCTTCCCCAATGACTACACCTGAAATCCCCACTCCCAGGCCAGGGCATTGGGTACAGGGAAACACAACAGGAGCATTTGTATGGCAAGAGCTTACTTTACAAGGTAAATTGGATGAGTTATGGCCCCCCTGGGGAGTTAAAGATATGTTAAAAAACACTTGGATATGGTGGCGGGGAGGTTTTATGCTGAAGTGGGTTTATATGGAACTAGATAGAGTAGGCTTTTTGACAGCTTTACATAAGTTTCAGTGCTCTCCAAATAAGAATAGATATAAAGCACAAATTATATTTTATAAGTATTTTGCAAAGGAACTTGGTGGCAAATTTAAGGTACAATGCCCTCCCCCAAGACCCCCTAGGGTTATTGATTATTCTGTGTCTTGCTTTGATTATAGAGATAGATTGAAACAGCCTGTAAATATTTACTGGTGCTAAAGAATAATGTGCTTGAGTTTATGTTTTGAAGATCTGGCTGATTAAACAGAACAAACAGGTACAAAAACATCTAATTCTTCTAAGAACAATGATGAAACCGCAGACAGAGTTCCTGACTTAGGCGTGACCAAGATGTACCTGACCACAGGGGATGAAAGAAACTACAAGCGATAAGAAGATTACTTAACCTGTTTAACCTGCTGATGTAATCTGCTTATGTAAATTACTTTTGTTTTATGGCTCTTGTAAGGGATTTTTTGGCATGGGAACTGGATTGTTAAGATTGAAAATAAGATTGCCTCACAGTATAAAAGCTTCGAAATTGTAAAAATAAATTTGTCAGATCCTTGCATCCAAGAAGAGGTGTACTGAGTTCTGTCCACGCCGACTCCGTCTTCTCCTTTGGGTGAATCCTGTTCAGCTGGGGCTGGTCCCCGGCA
>NW_020841562.1:0-1756 GCF_003676395.1 Aethalodelphis obliquidens | reverse complement strand
AAGTAACTTCATCTTCATATATAATCTAGAGCTGATTGGAGCTGTTATGACCTTCTCATGTACTTTGAATCTACTGAGATTTGAGTTATAAACAAAAAGATTGAATTGTATTTAATACATGGGAATTTATATGTAACCTAAATCCTAAAGATCAGTGCTCACTGACTGAGAAAATCATAGGGCATGGTTGCTTTAGTAAGAGTGACTTCCAGGGAGTGCTGGAGAAAAAAAGAGGTCCAATGAATTAGGCATTGAAGGTGTTCAGAGAATCAGCAAGTCTGATGGTGGTTTGAAGGGAAGGAGGGAGATCAGGAAGTAACTGAAGAGTCATTTCTTTTCCTTTGAGGTAAATGAACGGTTTCCTTATGACATATTTGTATAGTGAAGAAATGGAACCATATATACAATGAAGATCAAATAAAGAAATGTGAAAAGTAAACTGGTAGAAAATATCCTGTGTGTTTCTATGGCAATTTTCACAAATGTAGTCAAAAGATTGTATTTTAATGTTGGTTTCCCCTACTAGAGTATATAGACTGCATTATATCTATCTTGTAAACTTTTATATACTTGTTGTCTAACATGGTAGTGGCAATAAATACTTGAAGAAATTTATGTAAGCTTTGTAAAGAAATATAAACAAAGGGCTAAGGACCATAAAATAAATGGATATTAATACACTTCTTTCACTAAAAGTCAAGACCAGGATGGGGAGAGTTCAGATAATCAGGGATTGTGATTGGTCTTAAATGTTAGGCATTTCAAAGCTGACTGCACTGTTTTCACTGTAACTTAGAATACATAAACCTGTTGAGGAAGGTTGAGAAGTTGCAAAGGTAATGTAATTTAATTTTTAAAGCAGATATAAGCAATGCAAAGCCGAGTCCAACAAGAATACATGCCTTTGAAATCAGATTAACTAATACTGTGCCAATATTAAGGGATTAGAGCATTGTTCTCTGCTTTTATAATTCACATTCATTTACTAAATCTGTTACACTGAATAATAACAATCTACTCATGTAACTGTCTTCCAGAATGGATTGGATTTCCCTCCAAAGCAGAGACCATTTTCTAGTCTTCTTTATAGATCAAAAACCATAGTAAGGGCTTCCCTGGTGGCGCAGTGGTTGAGAGTCCGCCTGCCGATGCAGGGGACACAGGTTCGTGCCCCGGTCCGGGAAGATCCCACATGCCGCGGAGCGGCTGGGCCCGTGAGCCATGGCCGCTGAGTCTGCGCGTCAGGAGCCTGTTGCTCCGCAACGGGAGAGGCCACAACAGTGAGAGGCCTGCGTACCGCAAAAAAAAAAAACACCATAGTAATAAACACTCTTAGGAAATGCTCACATAATAAACATTTTATGTTACTAAACCAATTTGATAAGTACTAGGTAGTATTCAAATTACCTTAAACTTTTTTTTTTTTGAGAAATGCGAAGACTTTATTCAGAGCTTGCTATAGCCAGGGAGTCAGCCGTGATCACTTGTGTTTTGGCAGAGACTCAAGGGCAGGTAGAGGAGTGGGAAAAGGGGAAGGTGTCAGGTATGCCATGATTATTAGAGGCTGTTGACAAATATTTAAGGTAAGATACGAGTATGCCATTTTCAGTTTTCTAATTAGTTATTCCCTTCAGCTTGAAGAGTGGAATGCATTAAGTTCTTTAGGTAGTTAATATTTCCTAGTGACATCCTTGAGGCATAGGCAAGAATCTTAATATTAAATTTGTGAGGTATGCTGACTTCCCCCCACCCCCCA
>NW_020841561.1:0-1756 GCF_003676395.1 Aethalodelphis obliquidens | reverse complement strand
TGCCGGGGACCAGCCCCAGCTGAACAGGATTCACCCAAAGGAGAAGACGGAGTCGGCGTGGACAGAACTCAGTACACCTCTTCTTGGATGCAAGGATCTGACAAATTTATTTTTACAATTTCGAAGCTTTTATACTGTGAGGCAATCTTATTTTCAATCTTAACAATCCAGTTCCCATGCCAAAAAATCCCTTACAAGAGCCATAAAACAAAAGTAATTTACATAAGCAGATTACATCAGCAGGTTAAACAGGTTAAGTAATCTTCTTATCGCTTGTAGTTTCTTTCATCCCCTGTGGTCAGGTACATCTTGGTCACGCCTAAGTCAGGAACTCTGTCTGCGGTTTCATCATTGTTCTTAGAAGAATTAGATGTTTTTGTACCTGTTTGTTCTGTTTAATCAGCCAGATCTTCAAAACATAAACTCAAGCACATTATTCTTTAGCACCAGTAAATATTTACAGGCTGTTTCAATCTATCTCTATAATCAAAGCAAGACACAGAATAATCAATAACCCTAGGGGGTCTTGGGGGAGGGCATTGTACCTTAAATTTGCCACCAAGTTCCTTTGCAAAATACTTATAAAATATAATTTGTGCTTTATATCTATTCTTATTTGGAGAGCACTGAAACTTATGTAAAGCTGTCAAAAAGCCTACTCTATCTAGTTCCATATAAACCCACTTCAGCATAAAACCTTCCCGCCACCATATCCAAGTGTTTTTTAACATATCTTTAACTCCCCAGGGGGGCCATAACTCATCCAATTTACCTTGTAAAGTAAGCTCTTGCCATACAAATGCTCCTGTTGTGTTTCCCTGTACCCAATGCCCTGGCCTGGGAGTGGGGATTTCAGGTGTAGTCATTGGGGAAGCCGGGGTAATTACAATCTTTTTTTTTGGTTTTACCCTAAGTCGGGGTCTTTCCCTAAACCCTCCATTGGAACTGGGAATGTTTCCCAACACTAATAACAATCCTATAAAAATCACCTTAGGCAAAGGCAGGGGAAGACAAGGGGAGCCACACAGAGGAAAGCTTTGCTTCCACACAGAGAAAAGCTGTGGTTCACGGAGGAAATGGGAAACAAAGCCCTGTTGCGGTGGAAGAGCAGTTGCCATTGGCCAGGTCTCTGGTCTGCTACCTGGGTTCCCATCTGAGCTGGGCGTGGGAAGCGAAGCAGCCATGGGGACAAGAGACCTCTCTCAAAAGGGGTGAGGGTTCAGGCTCCTGCAAAGTTGGGGGGGGTGAGGGTCTATGCCCCACCTCTGTTGGCCCCCAAGTTCTCTCCTGATGGCCCCTCTGCGACTGTGCCTGTCTTAGGTTGTTCCTTCCCTGAGGAATCTTACCCGTCTCTGGCTAACCAGCCATCCTCCGGGGCCAAGCAGGGAGATGTGAGGTGTGCGAGTGAGCGAGGTGCAGCGCCCCCAGAGAAGGTCAGTTCTCTGTCACCTTGGTAGCCTATGCCCCGGTGGCCTCCACGCCCAGCACCTGCCCTGGGATTCCTTCGCCAACTGGCGGGGCCCCGGCTCTGATCACATGTCTTCGGGAACCCAGGTTTCTCCTCCAGAGAGGGCCCAGCTTACAGCACTGGGCAAGAGAGACCAATTACACGGCACCAGCCACCAGGAGGCAGGAAGCTTTGCAAACGAGAACTTTGCTTTTCCATATTTACACCTGACAGCACCAGCTTTGCTTGGCACTATGGGTCTCGTCCATGCTGAGACTCAAAGGCACTTCCTATGTGGCTCCCGGCATC
>NW_020841560.1:0-1756 GCF_003676395.1 Aethalodelphis obliquidens | reverse complement strand
TTCCCCTGGTGAGTAGATTGTTAGAAAAGAGGCTGGAGTTGGGACCCGAGCACCAGGAGATGAGGAGATGAGGTGCCTTCTCCAAACTCTTCCCGATCAGACAGTGTACCATCCTCTGTGTGTCCCATGCGTATTTTAGCTCTAGGAAGGTTCCCCTGCACCTGGAGATTTGGGACCCTTGGAATGGGGCCAGACAGTATTATTCTAAAGGTGCTGCATTTGCTGGCCCATCTTCACCAATTTTCTCACTCCACGAGTGTCCATCCTTAAGTCCCATCTCTCTGTGGGTCTAGATGTAGTCAATCCAGGTTGCATCAGAGACCCTGAAGGAGTTCTGTAGGAATTTCTCTCTCTCACTGTCTTCTTAAAAATTTTTTTGTAATTTATTTTTATAATGGGGTACAGCTGGTTTTCAATGTTGTGTTTCTTGTTGCTGTACATCTTCTTGATTCACTTACTGAGAGACCTCAATAAATTCTTTTTTAGATCCTTACCAGTCGTATATATTCTTTTCCGGTGACTAGAGTGTTGTGAGTCCAGTTCTTTGAGCTATAGAATAGGTCTTGTTGATTAGCTATTTGGTTTGGAACCATATCTGTGCTAATTTCAACCTCATGGTTTATGCCTCACCCCACGCCACCTTTCACCTTTAGCAGCCATAAGTGTGGTTTCTAAATGTGTGACTCTGTTTCTGTTTCGTAACTTAGTTCATGTGTAGCCATTTTTAGATTCCACCTATAAGTGATATCTCATGATGTCTCTTTTTCTGTCTGACTTATGTCACTTAGAATGATCGTACCTAAGTCCACACGAGTTGCTCCAACTGGCCATATTTCATTGATTACCTGGCTGAGGTATATTCCATTGTCTGCAAGTACCACTTCTTGTTTATCCATTTTTCTTCCCCAAGGACATTTATGTTGTATCCAGTTCGAGGCTCTTGTAAACAGCAGCACTAAACTTTGGGGTGCTTGTGTCCTGTAAATTTTTGGTTTTCACAGGATATATGCCCATGAGTGCAAGTGTCGTATGCTCTGTATTTCTGTTTTTTAAATTTTGTAGGAAACACAATACACTTCTGCAGCCTGGCCGTTGGCAATTTACATTCCCACCATCAGTGTTGCAGGGTTCCATTTTCTCCAAGCCCTGTCCTGCATTTCTGGTTTTTACATTTTGTGAGGATAGCCCTTCTGACTGATTCGAATTGATACCTCTTTGTAGTGTTGATTTGCATTGCCAGCCTGTTTTCTTGGCCAAAAAGGGCATATGCGTTTTTCCTGAATATTCAGGAAAAACGCATATGCCCTTTTTGGCCAACTGCGTTATTGGTGAAGTTCAGCCGCTTTTTCATGTGCTTTAATGGCTAGTTCAATCTACCTCTTGAAATTCCTTTCCTGCAATTCTGCCTTTCATTAAAATCCTTTTCCATGACTTACCTGAAGACATTTTTTCAATGATAGGTATCATTTTAAACCCTGCAGGTTTGTGAATTACAGTGCTCCTGACCTCCATTTTTCAACTTGTTGCTTTGAGATCTAACAACAAAACAGCAGGATTGCTTCAAGCCCTATTCGGGTTCCAGGGGCAAGGTGAACCTTTGGTTAATTCCTCTTACTAAATGGAAATTACATTGGCATTTTCCTGTCCAAACACCTAGGGCTTGTCTCTCATTGTTCTCCCCCTTCCCCTTCATCCTCCGGACAAATTCCAAACTGTGTGAAACTGGGTGTTGAAGGTGCTGACTTCGTTAAGTGGG